>NW_023178832.1:0-809 GCF_002007445.2 Ailuropoda melanoleuca
CTGGCTCAGTCGATAGAGCGTGTGACTCTTGACCTCGGGGTCGACAGTTCAAGGCCCATACTCAGTGTAGAGATGACCTAAAATAAGAATTTTTAAAGAGGTTTGTGTTCTTCCTACCATCTGTGTTGTACAAACAAGTGCATGGTTTTGTATAGAATGCTTACTACTCAGAGGTGTCCGTACCGTAAAGTAGCTTACTACTGGTACAGGAGTCAATCCAGTTCAGGGGAGCAGGAGAGAGACTCCAGGAAAGAGCTCAATGAATGAGAGCCTCTGTCAGATTATTCGTTTGATGCGGTACGTTCTGTAAGAGCTGGATAATTCAGGAAACTGGCCTTAGGGTCACTGTAGTAGTATGATTTTTAAGCGGCTTTAAAAGGTGTTTAGATACCCTTATGGGTACGAAAATCAAAAGTATCTTAAAATGATCACGAAACAAGAAAGGAGTGTCTTCCAAATATAGCCTTTTCACCAAGTACTTATAGTGAATTCTTGACACCATTCAGGCCATGGGTTATGTTAGAAATTTGCGGTTAAGAGGGTTCCACAAGGGGCGCCTGGGTGGCTCAGTCAGTTAACCATCTGCCTTCGGCTCAGGTCAATGATCCCAGGGTCCCGGGATTGGGTCCCATGTTGGGCTCCCTGCCCAGTGGGGAGCCTGCTTCTCCCTCTCCTCCCGGCTTGTGCTCTTTCTCACTATCTCTATCTCTCTCTCAAATGAATCAATAAAATCTTTGCAAAAAACAAAGAAAGAGGGTTCCACAAACCTCTTCCTGACAACAAAGTCCATTAATTTCTTTCCACTTCAC
>NW_023178833.1:0-815 GCF_002007445.2 Ailuropoda melanoleuca
GATTACTAGATTGTAGGGTAGTTGTATTTTTACCTTTTTGGGAAACCTCGATACTCTTTTGCACAGTGGCTACACCAGTTTCTTGCTTGGTTCTGGATGTCAGAGAAAAGTAAGTAGTCTTTCTCTCTTAAGTATGATGTGGAAGAGGAAAATCACCCAGGCCAGGCTCACCCAGAGCAGGCCCAGGCCGGCAGGCCCCAGTAGATAGAAAGCACAGAAGATAACCAGGAGCCCCGCCTTGGCAAGAAGAGAGAACCTGCTTCTGTAAACAAGCATCCTGCAATACTGTTCTTGCCTAAAGCAGTCCCACACCCCCAATTTAAACCCACGTACCAGCAACCAGCATAGCCCTTGGCACCTGACCCCCTGCACCTCCCCTATAAAACCCCCTTGCCCAGGGACCAGAATTTGGAGCAGGAGCTCATCTGGGTACGCCAGCGTAAAATAAATCCGAGTTCTCCTAATACGCCGAGTGTCACCTGGTCTCTCGCCGGTCTGACTCTCAATTTTCCGCAACATTTCTGGAGGCCCCAGCGAGATTCCAACTGTTCTGGCCCATTGAGCCACTGGCCGGTGGATCAGACTGCACCGGAGCAGGAAAGAACTCAGGGACTGAACGAGGCAGCGTGGCCCCTGACGGGATGCCGGGTCCTCCTTCACCCCAGAGTTCCAACCCTCTGGGCAGTCTTGCCTTGGCCGAACTCCAAGGAGAAGTGGACCAACTCACCTGGCAACTCATCTGGGCTCGTTAAGCATTGCAGGAATCTGTAGTCAGCACCTGTTCCAGTGAGCAGAAGGGAAACCCGGCCACCTTC
>NW_023178834.1:0-815 GCF_002007445.2 Ailuropoda melanoleuca
GTGCATTTGGGCAGAAGACTTACCCTTAGTTTCCTCATCTGGAAAATAGTATGCAACAATCTCCCACATACACACATTCCAAAGATTCTGTGCATGTCTGTAGACTGTATGGCCTGAGTGATTGTAGACCTTATCCCCACTGTCCCCACGTTCCCTGCTTCAGAGAGGCCTCAGCCGGAGCCCCGAGAAGGCACAGGACTAGAGAGGAAGGATGCAGGAGACAGAACCCCCAGCCAGCTCCTGGTGCCATTCCTGCGTGCCTGGTGTCCTCGCTGCAGAGATGTAGTCCTTGCAAGTGAAAATCAGCCGTTTAGCACTCTTTCTCTGCACACTTAGAGGTAGCATGGACCACGAAAGTCTCCACCCTGTCACACCAGGCCCAGGAGCCTGAGCTGAGGAAGTGATAGGAATGGGAGGGAAGGGGGCCCTGGCCGGCAGGGGATGGGGATGGATGCAGCCCAGCTTCTCACCCTCCTTGCTTTGTATGAGAGAGACCGCATCCTCCAGATTCAGGGAGGGGTGACTAGAAATGCCTAAGTGGGCTCGGCAGCAGAGCATTCCCATGTCGAACAGGTAATCCGCCTGTTCAGTACATTCCGTTGTCTCGAGGTGGGCAATAGGGCCTGGCCCAGGGGAGTCTGAGGCACCGTGGTCCACAAGACATTTGTTGATTGAAAGCCGCAAAGGGCCTTACGCCTCTAAAAAAGGATTTTTTTAATAAAAAAATTTATCATCATCAGAGGCGTTATGTACAACAGAAAAATAGGTGAGCAGGGGGATGGGAATGAGTGGAACCCCATGGGCTGCTTGCCTCC
>NW_023178835.1:0-817 GCF_002007445.2 Ailuropoda melanoleuca
TTTTTTTTTTTAAGATTTATTTATTTAAGAGGTGGTGGAGGAGCAGAGGGAGAGAGAATCTTAAGCCAACTCCCTGCTGAGCGCAAAGCTTGACACTGGGCCTGATTTATGACCCCCAAGACCATGACCTGAGCAGAAATCGAGTTGGGGTGCTTAACCAGCTGAGCCACCCAGGCACCTGACTACAGATTTCTTATTATAGGCAATGAAGTGAGAAGACAGTGCCACAACATATTTAAAGTATCAAGGGGAAAAAACCTGTCACTTGTAATTGTATCTCCTGCTAAATATCTTTCAGAAATGAAGGGGCACTTAATTAGGAACAATGACTTCACTTCTGCTGTGCAGCAACAGAGCGGTGTGACTCTTTTTCCCATTCCCTGGTATTAGTAGGTTCAGCGGGGAGCTGAGCTTACACTTGAAAGGCATGAGGTGGTATGAGGCAGTACACCATTTTCACTAGGAAGGTACAAACGGGGTCAAAGGAAAGTTGAAATTCATTGCACATATCTCTAATGAGGCAGTGTGAGTCAACACTCCACTTTTCTGGGCTGGTTTTGGCAGGGCTCTGGGAGAAGCTGAACACCTGTCTGGCCCTTGTGCTGCACCTCAACAGGGGGACTACTTGTTTTAAAAAATATACATGAAATAGGATCCATAATCTTATCCATAACATCTAACATATCCAGGATACAACTGAAAATCAATCATCCTCACCAGAACTAGAAAAATTGCAACTTGAACAAGAAAAAAATTTTAAAAATTAACACAAACCAACACCAAGATGAATCAGATTCTAAAGTTATTTGGCAAGGAT
>NW_023178836.1:0-1980 GCF_002007445.2 Ailuropoda melanoleuca
GCTGGTTTAACAAGGCTTTGTCCAGGTCTGTTTATGTCATTGGGTATAACAAAATAGATTTTATTTTTTTTTAAAGATTTTATTTATTTATTTGACAGAAATAGAGCCAGCCAGCAAGAGAGGGAACACAAGCAGGGGGAGTGGGAGAGGAAGAAGCAGGCTCATAGCAGAGGAGCCTGATGTGGGGCTCGATCCCATANCACGCCCTGAGCCGAAGGCAGACACTTAACTGCTATGCCACCCAGATGCCCCACAAAATAGATTTTAGAACTGAAAATAACTGTAGCGATCATCTTGTCTAGAGATGGCAGATAGTTGCCACATATGCCTCTATTCTCCAAACCCATGCCCAATGGCAGACATTGCTAATTGATTGTGGCACACTTTGCCAGTAAGCCTGATCTACCTCTGAATCCCTTCTAACACAGCATTCCAGTCATCTGTATGAGATGAAACCTACAGGGCAACTTTGATCTAGTCTAAACCTTTTGTTTGTACAGATGGATAAACAGAGTAAAGGAAGTGACTATCCAAGGTCAAAAACAAGTCCAGTGCCTTTTCCACTACCCTTGTGTCATCCTTTCCTTTGGAGCTCTGACAGAAACCAGACATTCTGTTATCACAGGAATCCCAGTCTCTCCTGCTCTAATGAGCTGAGTCTAGCCCCAATTATGCAGTCCTTTCCACAGACCATTTTCTTTCTGGGACTTGAAGGTCTCTGTCCTACTCCCTGTCCTTTCAGCTGCTGCTGCTGTTGGCAAAACCTTCCACAGTGAAGAAAGCATCCGTCTTACCTTATATGAAGTTCCTTAGGCATCTCCCCAAGCCAAACGTTTATAAACACCACCACCAGATGGATGGATGTAATCCATCAGGGACATCAGCCAGCAGGGATATCTCTCCTTCAAGACCATTTTTTTTCAACATTGTGCAGGTTCCCTTTATGGCCTGAGATGATCTTCACCTCCACAACCCCTTACCCACTCTACCCCCACCCCACAAATGGCCAGGAATTATTTCTCTGAGAAAACCTACAAATTCCAAATTGTTAGATAAAATGGAGATGAAATTGTGGGAACAGGTAAGCTGGCTACATTCCATGTGAATTATCGATGGAAACAGAATTAAAGAACATTTGATGCCTCATGAAATTGGCTTTAATGAGGATGCTTTAACAGAGCTGAAAAAGGCAGGCAGCAGCTAAGGATCCTTCCCTCTGAAGTGCCACAAAATGGTGGCAGAAAGGCCTGTTCCTCTAAGAGAGGCACCAGGGACAGGCAGGGTATCACCTGCTTCCCTTAAAATATGTGAGGACATTTCACAACATTGACTAAGCTGCCCAGATCAGAATTGAACTTCGAGTAGTTTTGCCAGGCCCTCTTCCAGCTGAGAAGAAATACATTGCCTTAAAGCCATAGGAAAGGCTTTGGAAATAACCGGTCCAACCATTTCATTTTATTTTAATTAATTAATTAGTTAATTAATTAATAGTTTCAGAAGTAGAGTTTAATGATTCNATTACTTAATTAATTAATAGTTTCAGAAGTAGAGTTTAATGATTCATCAGTTGCACATAACACCCAGTGCTCATTCCATCAAATGCCCTCCTTAATGCCCACCATCCAGTTACCCCATCCTGCCACCCACCTCCTCCCCAGCAACCCTCAATTTGTTTCCTGTAGAAGAGTCTCTTATGGTTTATCTCCCTCTCTGTTTTTATCTTATTTTTATTTCCTTCCCTTCCTCTATGTTTATCTGTTTGGTTTCCTAAATTACACATTTGAGTGAAATCATATGGTATTTATCTTTCTCTGACTTATTTCGCTCAGCATAATACCCTCTAGGTCCATCCACATTGTTGCAAATGGGACAATTTTATTATTTTTGATGGCTGAGTAATATTGCATTATATATATATATATATACCACCTCTTTTTTATCCATTCATCTGTCAAAGGACATCTAGGCTCTTTCCATATT
>NW_023178837.1:0-3378 GCF_002007445.2 Ailuropoda melanoleuca
CTTCCTCTCCCACTCCCCCTGCCTGTGTTCCCTCTCTCACTGGCTGTCTCTTTCTCTGTCAAATAAATAAAATCTTTAAAAAAAACTGCAACATGCTGTTTAAAAAAAAAAAAAAGATTTTCCTTCAAAATCAAAGGGGCAATATTTCCTTGATCTCAACTAAATTGAAATTAAACTATTAAACCATTACAAAATATATCAAGTGCATTTGATGTCACGATTTAAATTTTTAGATGCTTATTTGAATATGCAACGTATCTTTCTTCTCTCTCTCTCTCTAGTATATTTTGTTTTTGTCCTCAGATGATTTTCTCCATGTTCCCATATTTAATACTAAACTGGAAATTAACATTTGAGCACAATCTCATAGTAGGTGGGGATTTTGACATGGTGTTGGCAGCTTATCCCAGAAGAAAGAAATGCACCAGGCGTGGATATGTTCCTTTTCAAGGGTTTATTTCTCTTGGTGACCTGATTATACTGTCCATAGCAAAATTCCTTTTTAGATGATTCATAGGCAAGATTTATATTAGCAAAAAGAAAAGGAGGATTAAGGATGAAGGCAGTTATTTACATCTTGTAGAATCCCTTGAAAATTTGAGGGAATTATGCCCCTTTCCCTAGATAAACACACACGCATAAAGTTTGCATGAAAATTTGTCAGGGGAGGGCCTCCCTGATCTAGATAATTTGGAAAGGGTGAAGCACTTTGTTTGAAAGAGTTCTATGACTCAAATAGAAAGGGAGGATTAAATTAGAACAGAAGGGCTTTAAAAAAATAACTTTAGAAGTTCAAGACTAAGAACTGTTAAATGAGCATAACTCTTTTGCTCAGACATCAAGAAATCAGCACTCCGGTGTCTATGATTATTTACATGTAGACAGTTGAAGTTGGGGGACACACTTATTGGATAATCCCATCTTTCTAATTTGCCTATTCTGAAGATAAATATACATCTTGCTTAAGCTATTTTTTTTACTGGCTGCTAAAAGCAACCCACGGAATATAAATCTTTTTAAACACTAAATATTTTGTAATTATAATAATAAACAAGTCAGAGAGAATGTTTAAGAAACTGTAGTAGAATGGTTTCAAACTTCTTTTAAGCAATGGGACTCCCAGTAGCAACCTAAAATATAACAGATTACAATGGCATTTTCAGCATAAATTGTTTTTATATGTTAAAATGAAAACAACTCCTTATTATAATGTCATTCCAAGAGGCTGTTTTTGTTTAACAGCAAACATTTAGAAACAGGACCTAATGGAAAATAGTTACAGGCTCAATCTCCGTTGTATTTCTCTATTTAGTTCTGGTTACTTGATAAATATTAAGGAAATTCTGATTTGGATACAAATGTAGTTGCAAAGGGTCACGATTTTTAAATAGTCACCTTTCGATCTCAGGATCTTCTTCAAATAAATTAAGATGGGAGGAAATGCTTTATTCAAAGTCTACATAAAAACTTGATAGCAAATGGGAAGTCTCCAGCTTATGAAAATTTAGCATAGAACTCATCGGAGTGTCCATTTGCTTTTTAAAAAGTTTTATTGTGATAAAACATGTTTAACCTAAAACTTAGCATTTTAATCATAAGTGTACAATCCAGTGGCACTAAGTACATTCACAAGGTTGTACAACCATTACCAGAACTATTTCTAGAACTTTCTCATCCCAAACCATTTGCTTTTTTTTCAAGCTTTTGCAGTCCACTTTTTTATTGAAGATTTATTATTTATTTGAGTTGGGGGAGGAGGGGCAGAAGGAGAGAATATCCAAGCGAACTCACTGAGCATGGAGTCCAGAGCCTGAAACAGGGCTCCATCTCACCACCCGTGAGATCAGGACCTGAGTGGAAACCAAGAGTTGGTTGCTTAGCCCACTGAGCCACCCAGGCACCCCTCCAGGCCACTTTTGAAATTAATTTATTCCATTGCCCTCCTTCAAGAAGATTCACATTAGAACGACAGGCGAATTATCAGCTGCTTAATGCACAGTATTAGTGTGAAAAAGACGCTTGCAGTGTATTAGAACTCCCTGTGTGGGTTTTCCATCTCACCCCTGCTCACCCCATCTGTGTATGACAGCTCGTCCAGAGCAGGGCTCCCCGGGAAGACTCCACCCTGACTGCGGGAGCCACTCTGTGCGTTCTCCTCCAAAGGGAGTGTGCAGCGGGGTGCTGGGCCTCTGAAAATGCCTTGTCTGGCATTAATCAAACCATTTGCTTTTAATAACCAATTTTAAAGCAGTAAAAAATGAAATTCGAATCAAATGTTTGCCAAGGTCCTAAAGCACCCTTACAGAACAGCTTACAAAGTATGGTGCACTCAGCGATCTGAGGCACAGAGAATGAAGTGACAGAAACAGGTCCGTGGGTAGGTGGTGGGTAGGTGAGGGCAGGAGGGGTGCTCTCCTGGCCACCGAACAGGGCTGCCTTTTCTATCATACCATTCTGAGTGGCAACATCTCTTTATAATTCTAGTGCTGAAAAGCCCATTTCAGTGCCGCTCACAAAAATCCTTTTTCCTCTCTCTGTACCTGAAAATGAGAAGTTTAAATGTGGCGTGCAAAAACCTGCCGTCTTCTTGGGAGGTTTTACTGAAATTCATTGCTGCTTGTCTAGTCTGGTCTGAGAATCATCCTAAATCAAAAGCAAGTCAAAGCGGCTACAGGAATTGGTGTAAACATTTCAAATATCATTTGCAGTACAGCTTGCTATGCAAACCTCACCTTCTTCTGTAAGTAAACCCTCTATGTTTATAGCTAGGCTGCGATCACCACCCCCACTTTTGTTCAACCAGGTTTAATTTAGTGATAGTCATTAAGAACCTCCAGGTGTGACAGACGTTGGCCACCAACAGTTAACATTTATTGAGTACCTACTATGTGCCAGGCAATTTTGCATCTACTGGTAAATTCGTTTCGGCATTCCAGATTGCCTCCATATATATTTGATCTTCAAATTGTCCTTTGAATTGGTTTGGACATGTTTCTGGTTCCCTCCTGGATTAACGAGTTAAGTGAAGTCTTTAGCATATGTTTATTTTGCATTTGTATGAGAGTCCTGATTTTACCTTTTTGAAAATTATATTTTAGCACCTTATCTTTAGAAGGAAAATTGAAGGTGAATACGATGCATACTGATAAAGTCACTAGAACACAAGGACAGCAAATAGAGGGGAAAGGGGCCGTCCCTGAAGAGTTCCTCGTTAGAACGGCAAAGCCTTGGCATTCGCAACAGACACAGGAAAAGATGCTCAACATCACCATAGGCAGGAAAATGCAAATCAAAACCACAATGAGATAGCACCTCACACCTGTCAGAATGGCTAAAATCAACAACACAAGAAACAACAAGTGTTGGTGAGGATGTGGA
>NW_023178838.1:0-703 GCF_002007445.2 Ailuropoda melanoleuca
TGCTCTTCTCGAGCGCCCCTGGCACACTCACCAGACAGGCCACGTTCTGGGCCATGAAAGACACCGTAACAAACTTAAAAAACGAAGTCCTAAAAGGTCTGTTGTCAGACCATAGTGGAGTTGCACCAGAAATCAACAGGAAAATCCCCAAATGTTTGGAGATTAAACAACACATTTCTGAATAATGCAATGGTCAAAGAAGAAATCTGAAAAGAAACTAAAGATCATTTTGAACTCAATGAAAAGGAAAACACAACCAAAATTTGTGGGATTCAGTGAAAACAGTGCTTGGAGGGAATTTACAGCATCGAATGCATATGTTAGAAAAGAAGATCTAAAAACCGATACTTTAATTTTCCACCTAGGAAATTAGAAAAAGGAAGACCATTAAATACAAAGTGAGCAGAAGAAAAGAATAATAAGAATTAGAGCGGAAATCAGTGAAATTGAAGCAGGAGATCAGTGGAGAAAATCAACCAAACCAAAAGCTGGTCCTCCGAACAAGTCATGGCCACAGATGTGAGGACCCTGACGAGGTGGGCAGATCACAAGAACAGATGGCCTACGTCTATCAGAGAAACGGAATCAACAAATAACAACCTCACAAAACAGAAAGTACCAGCCCCAGATGGGTCCACTGATGAATTCTAGCAAACTTTCAGGAGGAAATGATACCAATTCTCTACACTCTCTTCCAGAAGAC
>NW_023178839.1:0-4855 GCF_002007445.2 Ailuropoda melanoleuca
AACACACACACACACACACAAATCACATGGCCGTATGAACACATAACATGGGCCTGTGAGTGACCGTTGACACCCTCTAAGAATAAAAATGCACTCAGGTTCATGTTAAACCTTTAGTGTTTATTTTCACATCGTGTTTTAAAAGTATACTAGCTTTTCTGAATTCTTTTTTCCCTCAAAAAATCTTGCTTCAAGTTAGGATAACGATTCACGGGCTTCAGAATTTTAGTTAGATATGTTTCATTGTATTCTGACAACAGCCATATTTAGCCAGATGGAGGATTTTCCGTTGCCCATTTCTGAGTTCCGAGATCCTCGTCCGTCTGTTGCTCAAGCAGCCTGGAATGACTTACCAGCCTGCATTTATAACTGTTGGAACCTGTCAGGGCTAGTCAGTGAATAAGTCAAAAGAGAAAGCTTGCTTGGTTTGAGACAAATGACTGTGTTTTCAGGGATACAGGTCCAGAACAAAGTGCATGCTTCCTTACAATTTGTGCCACTTTAGATGGGCTCCTAGCAGTGAGCTTGGGTTCCTAGGTCTAAAATAGCTAAACTATGCATATGATTACTCTAGTTGTCTTCCACATGGGGATAAACCACTATATGTAAAGCAACCAGTCAGTTAGGAAGACAGCCAGGAGCCTGTCTGTTTTAGGAAACCATTTAGCCATTGAACAAGCTACTTCCCAAATGGAATCTTAGGGAAGCGTAGAGTTAACAATCTTGCACAGGCTGACAAAATGTTTACTGCACGTTGAGATTTCGTTCATCCACATGTGGACTACATGCAGATGACCCATTAACTTTGGATTCCAGACTGCTTTTCCAGGAACCATTTGAAGGCAGTGGCAATACACAGAAAACATCTCTGCTGTTGGCTTCACCCCTCAGGGCTACGTTTCCAGACAAATAAGCATGGCAGATCAAAGTCAGGAATTATCTTAAGAAGGAATCCAATCAATTACACTGAGGCATCGCCAAAAGAATAAGAAATCCATGGGATGTTTCTGTAAGCGTCTATCTTAGATTTTAAAAACGATTGTTGGTTCAAGTCTGACACCAGGGGTCTTTCATGTAATAAAAGAATGTGCATCATATATTAAAATATGAAGTACTGTCAAAAGCAACGTTATGAAAACATCTGGACAATTACACATCCAAGCAAGTAGAGGGAAGTACAGCTGCTTGCAGTGTTTTAACGAATCAGTTTGTGAAGCGTTTGGGAACCGGAAATGATGATGGCCATGCTACCCATAAGTGCTAGAGATGGATCCAAAATGAATCCAGCATGTTCCTGGGGTCTCAAATTCACAGAACATATTTACATGCCATAGAGAATGGAAGGATCACACGTTTCAAACAGACAGGGTAATGAGAGGTCTCCCTGTTAAAGTGTGGGCACAGGAGGAGTTATTTAGCTTTGCCCCTTGTTGCTGATCTCTTTCTCATTTCCCTTAGGATATTTCTATCAAATAGCTCTTTTTCCCGGTAATGCACAGGTGGCCCCTGTAGGTACTTTTGTTCTGCCTCCTTGTAACCTAACCCTTCAAGTGCAGCAATTGAACAAATGATTGCTTCTGGCAGAAGGACTTCCAGAACAAAACTCACTTTGTCATCCCTTGCCAGAGTCAGCATTTTCTTGTCCATCTGCTTGTAGATTTCTTGTAAATGTCTTACCACGACATCCAACTGGTCTTCATCCTCCAGGTATGTTTCAGTGCAGATCACGTACCTGCTTGAATTCAGAAATGATGCCAGCCACCTGGACTGTTTCCTGCCTTTGACAATGTCCAGAAGATGGTGATCGGCTCCCTTTCTTTTCACGATGAAGTCCACTAGCTTCTGGTTGGCTCGGTCTCGAGCAGCCCTCCTCCGGTCAGGGAGAATCTTCTTGCAGGGCCTCTTCCCGCCCAGGGAGGCCTCCTCCTCAGAATCTTCCAGGTCGGCATAATTCACCTTTGGGAAATCAATCTCCACATCTCCGTCTTGGATGGCTTTCCTAATTGGGTAACTGATGTCAGCAGCGTAATAGTCCAGGAAAGAGCCTGCAAAAGACCCGCGACTAAGCCCTTCTCTGTAGTGGGAAATCAGGGAGAAACACCAGTTCACACTTTGCTCGTACACTTTCCTGGCTCTCTTCATTAGTTTTTCTTTCTCTTTACAGTCCAGATGCTTTAATCTTCGAAGAGGAACCCGAATGCCACTCATTTCACAGTGCATGTTTGCCTCAATCAAAAGCACCCTTGCAGTGTGCTCTGTTTGGCTGACACTCTTTACCACTGCTGGCCAATATGGGTGATTTTGAAATTTAAACCAGACCATCATTCCTCCTTCGATGGGACAAGGCTCCTGTGGAAAAGCCATGCTTGTTGGTTGTCCCATTTCCTTGCTGACATCCTTTTTAATAGCAGTGGTGGGGTTAACAGCCTTTGAGTTGACTGAAGACTGAAGTTCCTGCAGCCCTTTTTCAAACTCTGGTACCTGCAGCTTCCTTTTTCTATTTGCCAGACGGAGTGAATAACGCAGCCTCAGGTGAGGGGCGCTGGAGGATGCTGCCACACCTTCCAAGCCTGGCTTCCAGGGACCCTCTCCATGGTCCTCAACATTCCTGGAGAAGGCAGAGCATTCAGAGGAGACAGCCAGGGTCTTTGGGTAGGTGTCATGTGCCTCTTCTTTTAGAGCCTTGGGTACAGTGAGGTTGAAACCCGGTGGCAGAGGTGGAAGGACGCTTCCATCTTTAGCACCTGTACCCTCCTTGACTGTGCAGTGCAAGGACCTAACTCCTGAGGTGTCCCTCTTTTCCTTGCCCTCTTTCTCATAACCACCTTCTGAAAGTGACGGGAAGTTTGGGTACCTCCTGCGGCTTTGTGAGGACTCTGCTTGCATCTTCCTTGGAATAGGAGTGACCGTTCTGTGCGCCTGTGTTTGACCACCGTCTGGGGCGTCCTCACTCTGTGAACATGCCAGCAGCGATTTGAGGTTTTTGCTTCTCCTAAGACTCCTCAGTAAGTTCCCTTTGGGCTTCCGGTACTTTTTACGAGATCGCTTTTGTGGTCTCCTTTGGGGTGGTGTAGTGGTCTTTGGTTCATCTGATGCTCTTGCTGGACCCAAACTTGCTCTCTCATTCAGAATCTCCAGGGCCACTGTAAGAGCGTTTCTGTAGGGCACTTCCTGTCCTGGTGGGACACTGGCCTTCGACTCGGCTATCAGCAAGGAGGTAATGTATTCAATTTGAGACTCATTTAGGATCTTTATGTCTGTGCTTTTCACTTTAATTTTTTCATCTACTGAGAGTATTTCAACTTCTAGAGAAAGTGCCCCTTTCCTCTTATTTTTTGGTGAGATCCTAGATCTGGACAAAACCTTTGCTGGCCAAAAGTGACCTTTCCAATTGCATAGGACATACTCAGCATCCATTATGATTTGAGTTTCCTCTCAAGAGGTAACTAATAGAGGTCGAGAGGTCTAGCCATCACATCCACCGGCACGGCAGGTCTTCCCCAAAACAATGTTCTTCACCACATCTTTTTGGCCTAGGACCACAAAGGGTTTACAGTTTGTGTGGCCCGTCCTTCTTCACCTGAATCTCCCAGGGTCGCTGGAACTTGTGTTTTGAATGGACTATGCTGGAGAATACTGGAATGTGGAAAAGGAAAAGAAGAAAGGTGTTAGAAAAAAAAATTCGTTTTGTGAAAGTGGAAGAACATTGGTCGATGAGAACTGATAAGAGATAAAACAAAGAAATATAAGGAGTGTGTATCAGGCAGGGGGTAAATACATGGCAAGTATCGGGGGAAAATACAAAAGATACCAGAGGAGTTTTATAACCCTCCAAATCCAACTTCTTGCCCTGCTTGCTACTACTGCGTATTAAAGAGCATCTGTATGGGGAGGTGGGTGTCATTTTCCAGATCTCATTTGTGTTATTAGACATTCTGTGCCCTTCGTGCTCCCTGGGGCTCATCCCGGGGGAATGCTTCAGTTTTTATTTTCTGGGGGTGCTAATGCCACCCTATGCACCCAAGGAAGCCAGAGGCGATTTCCAGCCTACAGACACTGAATGTCAGCACAATGTTGTGTTCAAGCGCATGAACTTAGAATCCAGAGGCTCGCGAAGGTCATCATGGTGGTTACTGGTACCATCCTTCATAAGGATTGCTGCAGGCATGGGCCATTGGGTGTGACCTGCACTTTTTCATTTCTCTATGGCGGTTTAAAAGGCTGTTCCCCGTGCCCCCAGCACAAACTTGTGTAAAGAAGTGGCTGTAGAGCGAGGAGCAAAATAAACCACACTCCAAATGTCAACATGAAACGATTGCGAATGAAATGTTTAGTAAAATAAGGACGTCTTACAGAACACCACATAGATCTGGGGAGGCGAGTTTCTGTGAGCTGCATCTGTTGATTCACACACACCAACTGCTTGTCCGGCAGACCCTTTACTCTGCTCTGTGCTTCTGAAGTGCACTGTCCTTCCCTTCCAGGGATCAAATGACATCAAATGTAGATTCCCAGGACCTACTACGTCCCTCTAATGTTAATCTAGAAAATCAGAAAAGCAGATGGGAAAATTAAGCCAACAAAATGGGGATGGATTCATCATTTTCTCTTCCTCAACTCTGGAATGCAGGCCATTCTGAAACAGAAATGTTAGTTAAATCTCATTTATAATGTAGACATGTCTATCTGCTTCCTGCTTTTGCATTTCAAAAATATTTCCACGCTAAGCTGGTTAGCTTAGGCTAGTCCTCCTATTTCAGAACCGTGGGAACTACTGCTTTCATAACAGTCTTTTTGTCTGTCTTGGATGCATTGATTTAATAGTAGCAGCTTGTGTGTGTGTGTGTGTGTGTGT
>NW_023178839.1:4955-9579 GCF_002007445.2 Ailuropoda melanoleuca
TTTGTCTCTTTTAGTAAAACACAGGTAAAAGCATCACTCACTAGATTACTTGAAAAATAATTTTTTAAATGAGCGATATAATTATTTTTATCCTTTCGAGGATCGTTTTTAAGAAAATACGTTTGTGCATTTTATATAATGCATTCTAATGGTAATCCACCGAAACATGTCCCTTGAATTGGAGGGTATTTTATAAATTTAGAAAAATTTGCCTTTTAGCCATTTTCTCACAAGGAAATTAAAGTGTGTCTTTGGGATTCTCCATACACATTTTGATAATGGAAAATATCTTGATTATTATCCCCTTTTCGTTATGTCTAAACGGAAAGGTGACCTGCAGTTAGAAGAATTAGAATTGGGATACTAGTACTAGAAAGATTTTACAGAAAACAGTGAGCGAATCTTGCTTTTTGAAATGATGCCTGTGTTATAATTTTTATTTTACTTATTTTATTTTTTGACGTGCAGTCGGCATATGATATTGTATCAGTTCCAGGCATAGAACATAGTGATTGGACATTTATGATGCCTGTATTACAAATTTTAAGTATCACCATATAGTACTGTATGGTGACTAACATGATAAAAAAATAAAAGAATAAATTGTACATGTCTTTGCGTATTGCCGAGGCAACGTTTACACATATTGATTTGTATATATGAAAACAAAGTGATTTTCAACACTAAATTTCAATGAATATTTTCTATACAGTTGACATTAAACAGGCCCTTCTTGCAAAGAGAAAAATGTTCAAAATGAATGCAAAAGCTTCTGTCAAAACCACTAACGAAAAAACTGGGCGTGTTTGGAAAATACAAGAACAAAGGTGAAGTTGTTGTTTTTGTTTTTTTTTAAGTCACGATGACATTTGTATCATTTCTTAGTATTCATTGGTGCAAATAACCTAAGGCAAATTCTATTATATTGAATTTTCCGGTGAAAACTAGATTTTACCTGTTTTTTCCCTAAGCGGATAAATTCTGTTAACCTCACTCCTTAACAGAATTGAGATGTATTTCCTAGAAACCAATAAAGATGACCTTTTTTCCCTTTCCAGTAACAAGTGAGTTTTCTTCCTATAACATTAATTCATATTTGTTCTAGACCTGCAGTAGCTGAACTTCAGGTAAATGTCTTAAACCATTATTCTTGTTAACTGTATTCAGTTATGTAGAAAAGGTTAATCTTACATTGTAAATAATTTGCATATTTTCGCTAAATTGTGTTCACTGTTCTTTCCTAAAAATCATTGTTGTGCCAAAGAGGGGAAATATTTAAGTGAAATATTCCTGTTTGGAAATCTTCCATGATAAATGGATATGATATCCTTGTTGAATCCATTTATCATATCAGAGCATGCATGTTCTTCAGTAAGAAGAAATGAAAAGTAAATTGCTTTTAGATGAAATGATTTTTTTCTGGAAAGTTGATAGTACAGTAAATCCTCACTAGTTTTTAAGAGGTAAGGCATGTGAGATAGCTTATATATTGGTCAGTTAGGAACAATACTTTTGGAATAAGAGTAAATTGTTCATATACCCTTTCTGTTTCCCATGAGATGCTTTCAGAGGCTATTATGCTATTACTGCCTTCTCCTTTTATAGTGTGAATTGTGTCAAATCAATTTTGTTTTGAATATGGTTAATTTTTTTCATATCTTTATGAAGTATGACAGTGTTCGTTATTATGTTTTACAGGCAGAATCTTCATTTCAAATATTCTCAGCAGTTTCTGACTTTGTTTTGGGAGTGGGATGCAGACATGCGGAAAGCTCAGGAACAAGAAGAAAAACTAGCTGTTGGTATCAGCCTTGGTTTAAAATTGATTTATTTATTGTACCAAAGTTTCAAGTTGCAATAGGTCATGCAAAAACACAGGAGATAATGTAGAGTCCATGAGCCCAGATGGGTAAAGGTGGGTAGGAGAGGTAGCGGTGGGAGACTGAATGTTCTATTTGGATTGCTTCTGTCTGTTTAGTGATACAGGAAGGTCACCAGTTAAGAGTTAGAGTGGTGGAGGAGGTGTTGCCTTTGAGGGGGGGGCGGGCAGAGAAGAAGTCCTGGAATTGTTTCCTGAGAGCAGGCCAGCGAATGGACTAGGGAAATATCATTGCCAAGCAGCATTATGAGTCTAATTTAGGGTAGTGTCATAGTGATTCGTGAATTTACAGTGAGACCACTCTGCATGGTTGTGGCAGAGCAGCTGGAGAGTTGGATTTTCCCGGGTTGCGATTTAGCCACGCAGACTGACGGAGTGAAAAAGAGGGCAAAGTACATGTGCAAGTGCACAGGTATGATGACGGGCCATGGAATTTAAGCCAAGAAGGAGGAAAAGGGAGAATGTGAGAGTGGGGACTGGGGACAATGAAAAGTTGTGGGATCAACGGGATGGTAATACTGAACTGTCGTAAAAAAGGGGGAGAACTACAAACAGGGAGGTAGAGGTTGAACGTTCGGGGCGGGGGGAAGTGGAGAAACAGTATAGTACAGTGGTCAAGAGCCTGGTCTCTGGAACCAATTTTGGGGGATCCAATCCTGGTTGACCAGTGCTAGCTGTGAAGTCAGGGACAAATTGTTTATCTCTGTACCTCACTCGGTTTCCTCACCTGTGAAAGGAGACGAGACATAATAAGAGTACTTGCCTCATAGAGTTGTTTTGAGGATTAAATGAGATCATATATAATAAGTTTATTTAAAATGGTTCAGAACAGTACCTGACACACAGTTCCTATATAAGTCTCTGCTCTAATTAATATTATGTAGATGTTGCAGCTATTGGGAATGATAGAATCCAGGGTATGACTACGTAAGTGAGTGACTAAAGTAGGGAAGAGGACAAAATTATTGTTGGAGATTAGGTCAAGGAACAGAGAGGCTAGGATCATCTGTATACATACTGAAATGACCAAGAATCAACACATGTTTCAAATGTTTCTAGAAAGAGTATCTCTGGGACGCCTGAGTGGCTCAGTCGGTTAAGCATCTGCCTTCGGCTCAGGTCATGATCCCGGGGCCCTGGGTTCGAGTCCCACGTCGGGCTCCTTGCTCAGCAGGAAGTCTGCTTCTCCCTCTGCCTGCCACTCCCCCTGCTTGTGTGCTCTCTCTCTCTCTCTCCCTCTCTGATAGTAAATAAAATCTTTTTAAAAAAAAGAAAGAAAGAATATCCCGTCTGTAACTACTGTTTGGAAGGATTATTGTGTAGATTTTTGCCTACTTGTGGTAAACACGTTATTGGAAAGGTCATTTGTCGATTTTGAAGTCAAAAATTAAAACATATTTTCAATATTGGTGAGACAGACAATTTCCTACTTAATGGCTACTAGGTAGGATCATCGTATTGTTTTTGTATACTAGTGGTGAACACAATTATCTAAACTTGGTCATAAAAGTTGTTAAAACAGGAAATGTTAACAATATTGATTTAAAGAATATTCCTTTCAAACTTTATGTATAATTATGTTTCCTAAATATTAAGCGTTACCCACAGTTTATCACCCTTTTCTTTTGTATTTGTAGGGTATGTTCCAAGACCAACGAAAGGTTCTTCGACAAGCTAGAATTGTTCAGAAGCAGACACTGCAAAAAATTAAAAATGTATATGAGCAATTCTTAAAGGTCTGTCGTATTTGGCAACGCCATACATTCTTACAAAACAAAATATGTAGGGGCGCCTGGGTGGCTCAGTCGGTTGAGCAACCGACTCCTGGTATTGGCTCAGGCTGTGGGTCCTGATCTCGTGGGTTGTGGGATCGAGCCCTGCCTCATGCTCCCTGCTTAGCGGGGAGTCGGCTTGAAGATTCTCTCCCTCTGCCCCTCCTCCCACTTCCATGTGCACATTGCTCTCTCTCTGTCTCTCAACTAAGTAAATAAATATTTAAAAAATATATAATATGTGTATAAAAGTACAAGACAGTTTGTTTCTTCCCAAATCTATGGGGGGGCATTTAGGTTGTACATCTAAATTGTTAACCATTTTCCATTTGGAATTCGTTGCTTTGGATTTAACATAATTAGTAAATGCATTTTTATTTTAGGATTAATTAATAGTTTTGTGGGAGTCATTCAAAACAGGGAACTGTAAAGTGGGAATTTTACCTAGGAATATATGTATTGTGAAGAAAACTGGTACTTTAGTAACACTTTAATCATAATTTGTTGTCCAACAATCAGTTTTGAGGAGATCAGCCATAAATATATAGTGGAAACTAGGAGGTCGATAAATCACTTCTACATGTCTTTTACTTGTATTAACAGTTTCTGTTAAATATGAGTAGGCAATTGTAATTGATGAATACCACTTTTATATTCAAATGTGTTACATGAGTGTTTTATGGCATATTTGCTTTTGGAATATTAGACTAATAATGACTTTATATACATACTTAAAGTCATAAGAAAAGGTCTAAATGTATAACAGAATGAAAAAGCCAGAGGAGGACTAAACGTTTGTGAATTGAGAATGATCTGCTGTGATATTTGCACATTAGTAAGTTGTCCTCAGTGACACAGACCTCTTCTTCATGCAGATATATACTTATTTAGGAGGTGATGGAATGCTGCACATTCCCCTTCTTTTTTCTTGGTGTGTGTGTGTAAGCGGGGTGGGGGGGAGCGGTGCTTGGGG
>NW_023178840.1:0-826 GCF_002007445.2 Ailuropoda melanoleuca
AGAGCCTGCTGGAGCATCCACGACACATAAAAGGGGCACTCAGGCCCCCTCTGAGCCCTCCATGAATATCTGCCCCTT
Organism: Ailuropoda melanoleuca; assembly: GCF_002007445.2. NCBI lineage: Eukaryota > Metazoa > Chordata > Mammalia > Carnivora > Ursidae > Ailuropoda > Ailuropoda melanoleuca. The sequence goes on from NW_023178840.1 coordinate 79, forward strand.
CAGTGTTGCCAGGAGGATGCATCAGGACATCATTTTAACTATATCAACCCCCAAGCCAGGCTATCTGAAAGGCCAGTACAAAAGTCTCCTCTTTACTCTCAGCCTGTGCCCAGCTGCCTTGTCCAGCCAAGCTTCCAGGTAAGTTTGCCACAAACATGGCCGGTGGTAGCAACAAGAGAGCCAGAGCAGCACGGTTGCTGCCAAGTCAGGCAAGGGTTGGTTAGAGCAGAAGCATAAGCCCCCTCCTTTGCTCCCACAGGTGGTTGAAGAAGAATGGAATCCCTCCTTCGTTCCAGGTGGGCAGTGGGCGGAGCTGTCTGTGTTCTGCTCAGCCCCAGTCCAAGGTGCCTGGACCTCTCTTCCAGCAGCTGCAGGCTGGGGAGCCCCCTGAGCACCTCCTACGTTGGGTGACCCCTCCAACAAGTCCACCGAGGACACATCTCCTTGTCCTTGTGGCCCTCCTTCATGAATTTTGATTATTTGCTGATGACATGGTGATGTCGGCAGTTGGGAGTTACAGAAAAGACTTAGGAAGCGGAAAAGCATTGCCCAGGCACGATCCCACCATCCCGCAGTAAGGACTATTAACGCAGGAGCATATTCTCTCCCGGCCTTGATTGCTGCTCATTGTCCTGCCGTGGCTGAGATCCTACACCTCAGAATGATAGCTACCATTTTATTGCCTGCTTCCCCCCGCCCTTAAGTAGCATTTTGCTCCATGGCTTTAAGGCTCTGTTACCATAATTGC
>NW_023178841.1:0-826 GCF_002007445.2 Ailuropoda melanoleuca
TCCCCAGTGAAAAAGCTGATGTTAGCTGGAGGTGTTTTCCTGGACGCTCTGGTTTATTACCAAAAAGAAGGGCACTGAGTCCTCGAAATTTTTGCACCTTTTTATTCATGCCCCCTTATTCATGAGAGATGATGTTCGTTGATATTTCTCTGGTTTGTGTGGTGTCACAGAGACCACTATGTGGCACTCTCGTCAGGGGTCCGCGACCACATTCCCTCATGATTCCCTATTAACAAAGGATGATGTTACTACTAAGACAGTCCCTGTACGGTGCTGTTTCTGATGAACATGTTTTTGGCCTTTTCATTGCATTTGCACCAGCAGTTATGACAGGATATACACAGGAAGCAAATATTTCGATGGATACGGTTTTTGGACAAATTTTGTTTTTCAGTCTGTGTTCGTCGTGTTTCACTCACGGCACCAAAGCACCTTGATTCCTGTTCCACCTTCCAGATGGCCATTGTGACTTCAAAAGCTTTATCATCACACTATATTTCTTGGTTCTAAATGCTTGATCCTTCCTAGGCCCATACACCCAATGTGGAAACAGGGTCCCCAGTGAAAAGGCTGATGTTAGCTGGAGGTGTTTTCCTTTACACTCTGGTTTATTACCAAAAGAAGGGTGCTGAATCCTCAAAATTTGAACCTTTTCATTCGTGCTCCCTTAATCATTATAGATGATGTTCGTTGATATTTCCCTGGATTGTGTGGGGTCTCAGACACCACTATGTGGTTCTCTCGTCAGGCTTCCATGACAACTTTCCCTCATGTTTCCCTATTAACGAAGGATGATGATAGTGGTAAGATGGAGCCTGTACGGGGC
>NW_023178842.1:0-834 GCF_002007445.2 Ailuropoda melanoleuca
ATCTGTCTTGCGCTCGTGTCCTCAGGATAACTTTATGAGTTAGGAGCTCTTGTGCCCATTTTTCAGATGAGGAAGTCAAGGCACAGAGAACAGGTATAAATGCACCCCCGCCCCAGGTTCATACTCTCTGTCTGATTCCAACACCAGTCCCTCAGCGCTCTGCTCCCTCCCTGCCTTCTCTTCGGCACTGCCCCCTTTTTTACAGAAGGGGAGGTCGAGGCTCAGAGCAGCTGGTAAGTAAGTGGCCGTGACATCTCCGAGAGTCACTGCCTCTGTACGCGGTCGCATTCATCAAGACTTCATGACGTCCTCTGGGTGCTAGGCAGCAGGGCCGGCACGGGGAACACAGCAGTGACATCCTCAGGGCTTTCTTTTAAGGAGTTGCAAGCCATTGCAACTCTAACTTTGCAGGGTTTTGTTATTTTGTTTGTTTGGGTTTGGGTAGCATCCATGGATCTGGGCATGAAAATCTCATTTCGAGTAGGTGATTCAGAATACGTGCAAAGAGGAATAATCACAGTCTGGAGGGAGAAATAGAGAAAGAGAAAGAGACAAATGCAACCAGCTGGTCTGAGGGCATGATTGCCATGCTCATAACACTGGCCTCTCCTGGGACAGCGCTGGGCTCTGGGGCCACAGGAACAAACATTCCCCCTCCAGTCTGTGCCATGAAGAGCCGCCAGATGACTAGCGGGCCAGAGATTGGTACTGTTGTGAGCGGTGTGGTTTAGGGAGCCAACACCAGGCGCGAGGTCTTTCAGAAGTGGGCACAGTATTTTTGCATGTTAGGGTATCAGGCAAGTGGCCATTGCACCTGATTTTCCACACCTTCCC
>NW_023178843.1:0-5176 GCF_002007445.2 Ailuropoda melanoleuca
GTCATCAGGCTTGAATCCTTGACTCTTGCCCCATCCATTTCTCAACTCACCCACCTTGACCTCTCACCATCCTGCCTCAGATAGATAAATATTTCCTACTTTCTAAGGTGAGTACTTCCATCTGTATTATGATTCCCACCCTTTCAAACGTCTCTGAAAAACTCCTGTATCAGCTGATCCTCCTTCTCTCAGATTTCCATTCTGGTACTTTCACACCAAATTTCTACCTCCCCCACAAAATTTTCAAGATGTTATCGTCTCCTTTTCCCTTCACTACCGAAGGATAGTCTACACTTTACCTCTCCTATTCTCCTCTTAATAAAAATTACAATTTGGCTTCTGCCCTAATCACACACACTTCTGAAACTTCCCTGAAAGAGATTTCCCATGAATTCCTGCTAACCAAATTCCATCTCCAAAGAACTGGAGACTACTGACCATCATCCACACTTCATTACTTAATCTAGTACCCCCATGTTTCTGGAAGTACTCTTAGTCCTACCTCACTCATTAATCTATCTTTGTGTCACTTTTTCTAAGGACCTCGTTCTCCAACCCTTAAATGTTGTGTAGGTCAGGATTTGTTCACTCTTCCATTTCTTCCATTCCCCTCTTGGATGTCTATATTCTGAGAGGTTTGTTCTTTCCAGTCCATAAATTCAACTACCACCTTTAACTGTGGCCTATACCACCGATAGCCCCATTATCACAGGTAAGAATTGCTATAATTGCTAGAATTATCTGTCACTCTGTACTTGAAAAACTTCTACTGGTTTTCTACAGCCCAAAACAAAATCTAAATGTTCTGGCATAGACAGGCCACAGTGCCTCACAATAAAACCACAACTGACTCACCTCATCAATTCTGTTCCTGCCACTTTCAGAGTTTCACTCACAATGAACATCTCGTTCTTACACACATCATGTTCTTCTCCAAGCTGTTCTTTCTGATTAAAATGCTTTCTTCCTTTTCTTCTTTATGAAAAAGTCCTATGTTTCTAAAACCCAGCTCACATGACCAAATTCTAAAGACCCCTTCTGTTATGAAGATTTCCCCAAACCACTCCTGGGCAGAACTGGATATACCGTCTTCATGTTGTCACAGTGTTTGCTTCCTAGTTCCACTACGTATTTATCTGTTTGCACATCTAACTTGTGCATGAACTGCAGTTAGTTCAGTGGTAGGCACGGCACACAGTCCAGGGCTGATTATATGCTAATGGCTCCTTTCGCTTCTTTTGGATGTTCTCACTAATTAGCGCAACCCTGTGCCTAAGATGTGTTTTTATTTTCACAGATTTTTTAACTCTCTTGTATACATGCTGATCAAATATATCACAAGCTCCTTGAAGACAGGTGTGTAAGATGTTAGTAAACATCATTCATTGTTTGATCAAATAGCCAAACAACAAGGAAATGCAATAGCTACAGATTGTATTTTACTGGGTTTTAAATATAGCAAGTAAGTATTTGGGTTCCTGAACATACTCAGCATTTCCCAATCATGTTCTGGCTCCTACCACACTCTGGTCTTTCAAAGTCTCCTTTCACTGACACCTATTAAGGCATTCCTAACTCAAACCCCACCTCTTCGATTTAGCATTTTAGATCACACATCAACTCCTATCACATCTGACTTTATCACATATATAATGGTGATTAAATACTGAATTGTATTTCAGTTACTTGCATATATTTTTTCCTTTTAATTATTACTTCTCAGACGTTAAATTTTCTTTACTGGAAAAAGTATCACACCAATTTTAACAGTTCCGAAGCTTACTTTGAAATGATGCAGCTATATAAATTGAATATAGAGACAAACCTAAATTTATTACAGAGACACATGTACTCTTTCTCAGAAAATGAGAGCAAGGCATTTTACCATAAATTTAAACAGCATACCTTTTTATTTACAGTAAAGCCAATCGAAACAGCTACAAAAGGAAATCTAAAAGAAAAAAACAAAAAAACAAAAAACCACATATATACAAATTTACCAAGATAAAAATTTTCAATAAACATGTTTTTTCATAACTGACTACATAATTTTTCAAATAAATAGTCTCATCCCTCCTCCCACAGAACAGTGTGTACAGTATGCAGCCCTCTGTGTAAATAGTGGGGAATATGGGGGAGAGGTGGTGCATATGCATACATACTGGATGCTTCTAGCTTCTACAGGCATGAAAGAATTCATAAGAAACTGATAACAGTGACCACCTCCAGAGATTGGTCCTGAGAAACTGGGGTCAGAAGTGGGAAGGACCCTTTGCACTGCATGATATTTTATATCTTTGGAATTTCAAATGTCATGAATATAGTAACTGTAACAGTTTTTTTTTTCAAAAAATAAAAACAAATAAAATTTTTTAAATGTTCATTGTTACAAAGAAAAGTCTCTTTTCTTTGGTCATTTCTCCCACAGTCAGGACCCATAAACACAGGTATTAAATTGTACAAATTGTTACTTGTCTTTAATACCAAACTTGGAGTTTCACATCTGAAAAGTAAACTGTTAGCCACAGCTATTGCTATGGCTGCATGATACACAGTTTGAACACATAGTTTGTAATTTCTGACTCAAGAGTCAAGATGAACAAAATAAAATGTGTTCAACTACTGAATATAAGAAGTTTAATATTAAGTTTTCATTTTAACAAAAATGGGATCATAGTATACACTCTGTATTACAATCTTCTCTATGTTATNAATAAAAAGTTTAAGAAATATTAAGTTTTCATTTTAACAAAAATGGGATCATAGTATACACTCTGTATTACAATCTTCTCTATGTTATATCATGAGCATTTTTCCACGTTAACACTCCACATATAGATTCTAGATCTTAGCTTTACAGATTTTAACAATTCTGTATTTATAAAGATATGTNGAGCATTTTTCCACATTAACACTCCACATATAGATTCTAGATCTTAGCTTTACAGATTTTAACAATTCTGTATTTATAAAGATATGTATAGCTACGTGGCAACTTCAAATATAACATTTATATATAATCCCAACACACCAGGCTACCCATTTTAACTGTCACCAACAATTCCCTCAGGCTTTCTATTAGTGCTAATATACTGAGTTACATACTTACTTTGTGTCAAGCACCACATTAAGTTCTTATATAAAAGTATTACTCACTGAATCACATGAACGAACAGTTCTATGAGGCAGGTACCATTAATATATCTATTTTACACATTAAACAACAACAACTGAGGCTTAGAATAACTTGCCTAAGGTCACAAAGCCTTATAAAAAAGTATCTGGAATCAAGCCCAAGTCTGTTGATTCCCGCCCCGCCCCCACACACCCATGCTTTTTTAATAGTTTTTTTCCTCCTGGATTGAACCCACTCTATACAGACAACATTCTATATGACCCCCAAAACTGACTCCATTAGTTCCTTAATCTCAAAGCAGCAACGTTGCTTGCTTACATTTTTATATGGCTCCACCAGTGAGAAAAAGAATGGTGAACAGGGCTCCTCATGCACTGTGTGCATGTCCACAACATGAACATTTCTTCATCTCTTCCATAGCCAATGAAAATTCTGCTTAATCCATTGCATTCTACAAATTATACAAATCTCTAAAGTACCTAGACCCATTCAGTTAGCATACAAACAGTAATTATAATGTTAACATTTTAAAAACGTACCTATGTACAAAATTCGTTGTTCCATCAATAGGGTCAATGATCCATGTAGGGCTGTCAGTTAAGACACTTTTTTCCCCAGCTGCCACAGATTCCTCACCAATGAAACTAAAAGAATGACAAATTCCAAATCTTCACACTACTTTCAACAATTTTCAAACCTAAACATTTCCTTAGATTCAGAGTCCACTTTAATACATAACAAAAATCCATACACCGCTTTTCTATTGTTGTTTCTTCTTCCTTCAGACTGATAAAGTGAGAAAACTTTATTTCCCTGAGAGGAAAGTCATGTGAAAAATCAAATTCAAAATTCTCAAATGTAATACCAGGGTAAGTAAAGGCACTCACATGTGTGTATGCACACACATTTGTTGCAGATGAGAACTTATTAAGGAAATGTGGTGGTTTTAAAAATAACTCTACGAACTCTCATGAGTGACTCTTCTAACCAGTAGTCGAAGCAGAAGTTATAATATGCAACTGTGAAGACTCGTTCACAAAAACAGTACTGTGGTTTCCATTTTATTTACTCTTTCTCCCTCCATCCCTTTTCCTCCCTTGTCCCAGGGGAAGCCAGCCACTATGTTAAAAGCTGCTCTATGGAGAGGCCCACATGGCGAGGAAATGAGGGCAGCTGCTAGCAGAAAACCCATGAGGAACTGAAGTCATCAACAATCACATAAGTGAACTTTCCCTTCAGCCCTAGTTGAGCCTTGAAATGTTACAGTCCTGACCAGCAGTTTGACTATAACTTTATGAGACCCTGACCAGAACATGCAGCCAAGCTACTCCCATATTCCTGACCCTAGAAAACTCTGAGATAATACATGTTTGTTGTCTAAAGCTGAAAAGTTTTGGGGATAATTAGCTATGCAGCAACAGACAATATACAGAACACTAAATAAGTCAATGAGAAAGCAAATTACCCACCAAAATTACTGTGTCTACATACCTTCCTAAAACATGCTATGCAATAAATCTCAGGTGAATTTTGTAAATGGTGTCTGACTTCATTAGTCTTTTTTTCTTTTATTCATTATTTCCTTTACTCAATACTGAACTGTTCTATAAGCATTATGATTTTCTTTTATCCCCTTTTCACTTAGCTGTAAACCTTTTTACTAAGGGAAGTATATTTAGCCACAGCTTTAAACATTTTTTCTTCTCAATGGCTAAAATATCAGGAACAGATAATGGCATGACCAAGAAACAGAGAGTGAGGGGTGCCTGAGTGGCTCAGTTGGTTAAGCATCCAACTCTTGATTTCAGCTCAGGTTATTATCTCAGGGTCGTGAGCTAGAGCTCAGCGTCAGGCTCTGTGCTCAGAGGGGAATCTGAGATTCCTTCCCCCTCTCCTCTGCCCACCCCTGCCCTGTGCGCTCACATTCTCTCAAAAATAAATAAATCTTCAAAAAGTAGAGAATGACAATGTTAAAACTTTAAAATGAGGACAATGTTTCTGTTATATGTCTCTGTAAGACAGCCCTGATTTTAGTGTTTT
>NW_023178844.1:0-837 GCF_002007445.2 Ailuropoda melanoleuca
TTTCAAAGCATTTTCTGGTTTCCCGGTGTGATCCATTGGTCATTGTTTGGCCCGAATTGCGGTCCGCCCCAAAGTCATAGGTTGCCGCCAGACCGCTGGCATCTCAGAGTGTGGCCCTTGCTGGAGACAGGGCCTTTCAAGTGGCGACTGAGTTCAAAGGAAGCCCGTGAAAATGAGCTCTCCTCCAATGTGGCTGGTATCCTCGGGGCAGGAGTAGGTTAGGGCATATGGCAGGAGACACCAGGGGTGGGGCGTGCATGCTCGCAGGGGGGCCCGTGGGAAGAGGCAGCGGGAGGGCGGCCACCTGCGAGCCAAGGAGAGAGGCTGTGAGAAGAGCCCACGCCCGCCAGCACCTGGATCTTGGACTCCCGACTTCACAACTGTGAGGGAATCAGCATCTGTTGTTCAGGCCACGCAGTGTGTGGTGTTCTGTTGTGGCAGGCGTGGCCGACTAACACGCTTACCTGGGAACGCGCTGCTTGACCTCCATCTATTTGCAGGTTTCCCCCATTTCCTTCTGCGACGGGGGACTACTCTCCTTCCCTTTTGGCCAGAGAACACACCTTGTTTGATGTCAGTCCTTTGGAACCCTCTTCGGTTTCTGGAGGGATGTGTTGTGGTCGGGTACGTGGGCTTTCCTGGAGAAAGTGCACTGGAGAAGCATATTCGGTCTGTCGTTGGGGGGACTTCTCCAGAGCTGCCCTTACATCCCATTGCTTCGAGTGCCGTTCGAGTCTTTGATTCCCTAACCGAGCTTCTGGCTGGTCATTCTCTCCTTCATTGACAGCGGGCTATGTCCGCCGGCTCGGGCTGCTTCACGAAAGGCCACGCTCTGGG
>NW_023178845.1:0-842 GCF_002007445.2 Ailuropoda melanoleuca
GGCCCTGGGGGCAGCCGCCTGCAGGGGGGCCTCGTTCTGCACTTCCACGGTGAGGTCATACTGCCTACAACGCTAGTAGTCCAGGGGCTGGGGAGGGGGGAGCAGAGCTGGAAGTCGTTCGCCACTCTGGGCCCTCCAGAGGCAGCTCCCGAGGCCCCCCAGGGGTCCTGCTGCCCGTCCGACTCTCCTCACAGCCCCTTTCCCTTCTCTTTTTAGCCCTGGAAAATAAAAATGATTCAGGACCAAAAGGCGCAAAGAATGACGAAAACGCGATAAATGCTCATCGCTGCAAATGACTTTGTTGGGTGTCGTGTCCTCGGCCCTGAGTGTTAATGCCCCGGTGGCGCTCCCCGGTGAGGCGGGCGACACTCGGCAGGGGTTGGTGGAGAAGGTGTTTGCTAGCTAGGTTAAATTAACCTCTACCATCAGCTGACTTTAACTCAAGATTATCCTGGATGACCTGAGGGGGCCGTGGCTCAAAGTCATTGAGAGCAACACGGAGATGTTCCTGAGGAGAAAGGAGTGTCCAGCCTGCTGGCCGCCCTGCAAACCCGCTTCTTGCAATAAAGCCCTTCAGGCATCAGCCTCTGAGGAGACCTGCATCTCCGCGTGGGTGCGTCCGTGTCGCTGCCTTGGCTTCTGTCTCCGGTCTCCCATCTGGAGGACACGGGTGCGGCCTGCGCTCATACACATCACCGCACAGCTCCATAAACAGCACGTGGGTGGGGGGCACGCCCCTCCTTCTGGTCCTGGTGCCCTGGGTCAGCGTGGCCTGAGCCTAGAGCCCCAGCGTTCCCTGCTCCCCCAGCATTCTGCTCTCTCTGGAGGATGCCCCAGACAGG
>NW_023178846.1:0-843 GCF_002007445.2 Ailuropoda melanoleuca
CAGACTGAAGTCAGAATAGTAGAAAGAGATGCTGTTCCAGGGCCCAGAGCTCACTATCCAGCAGTAGTTGGTGGGAGGTAGGAAAGGAGAGCTAATTCTACTCACATGGGAAAGGGGTCTACAACAAGCTCAGATGCCAAGAGCAGGAAAGGAAGAAAGAGAGTGGGAACAACCCAGAAAGCCAGGGCAATATTTTAGAGATTCATCTTAAGAAACCTGATGAACAAAGGAAAGGACAGGCGGGTGATATCAGTGCTGGTTGGAAAGAGAATTAAGGGAGAAGAAAATGGCATGGGAGAGGCTGTAAAGACCACAGTGCCAAACAAGATAAGGCAGCAGAGGTACTCAACAAAGCTAAAATATAGATGCAGGAAATAAAGCCAGTTTGTAGTAAATATTGCAATAAAAATTTCATTACCTGGTAGCTCATCAATGTTCCGGAGAAAAGTAAATAATGTTCTCCCATTGTGCTCTATAAAACTTCTTCCTTCCCTGTCTCCACTCCAGAGACAATTTGGCTTTTCCTAAATCTGATTAGACTTAAGTCCCCTGTTGGCTCAGTTATGTCTTTGTTTTATCACATATGTTTCCCAGCTGCCAAAAACTGTGGAAGGAAATTTTCTAAAGGAAAATATTCCTTTTCCTTTATCAAACCACTGGGTAGTTTTCTTTTCCCCAGGTAGCTCAGCCTCTCACCACTTTATTTTTGTTCCTTTAGTTCCAAATATATTTTGGAAACAAAAATATTTCAAATGAACTTCATGTTCATATTTCTTTCTTGATGCTTGCCTTTTTTTTTCCTTCTTTATTTTTGAGTGATAATTGAGGTGTTTGGGGTCTGTA
>NW_023178847.1:0-847 GCF_002007445.2 Ailuropoda melanoleuca
CCCTCCCCCGCCTTTTTTTTTTTTTTTTTTTTTTTGCACAGGCTTGGTCTTCCTGTTCCTTGCAACTATTTTTTGGCCCACAGAGTCGAGAACATTCAGAGGGAAAAGAAATTGTTGCTACAATGTGGTACAGACATTACTAAACAAAACAGAACAAAACAAAAACACAAACCAAAACAAAACCAAAACCCTGGAGTTCTGAAAATTACACATAAAAATGAGCAGGGTTCATGGGGTGGGGGCAAAAAGGGTTAGTGCTTCAAGCTCTGACCAACTTTATACCTAGAGCACGTGAAAATACACGTCAGCGGGGAGGATCCTGATGTCCTGGCAAAGTTAGAGACTGCCACAGCCGACGGTAACAATGGACAAAAACCAGAGTGAAAACACTGGCTACGTTTTATTAAAACAGGATGGCGGGCAAGGCAGATGGAAGCAAGCTCTGCCCCAGCGGGTCTGCCATTCAGGTGTGCCCAGGGGGCCGAGCAACAGAGAAGCCAGAGCCTTTGGGGAGGAGCCTCTCTGGAGAGGTCGACCAGTGTAGGTGTTCGATTCTCATTTCACCAAATTCAGTCCACGGGCCTCTGTGGCCCTGCCTATGCAGCCACTAACCTAAGCCAAGCAAGGTCTCCGCTCCTCTGGAAAGCTGTAACGCTCCTCTCACCTGGGTAGCATCCCTGCCGGGACCAACCTGACTTTTGTGTTGTTCTGTCATCATTCCCTAGTCACCAATCACGGATAGGCCAATTCCTGTTCCAGAGGCACCCTTCAGAGCTGGATGGCTACAGATGTGCTTCCGCCCCGCGGGAGGACGGACTCCCAGGCTGAGGCTGCGGGGGGGCGGAGG
>NW_023178848.1:0-851 GCF_002007445.2 Ailuropoda melanoleuca
TAGTGGGCCAGATTTGGATTGCAGGCTATAATTTATCAACTTCTGGCTTAAATGGGCTTATTTCTCCCTCCTGTGACATTCTGTTCATTCCAGGCAGTCAGGGATCTGAGCTCCAAACCCACTTCCCATCCTATGGCTACTTCACTGGGGCTTCTAGAAAGTCACACGCAGGCTATTAAATGCTCCAACCTAGAATCGACGCACTCACTTCTGCTCACTGGCCAGCAGGAGTTCCCCAGCCTGCCCAGCAACAAGGGGGCTGGGAAGACCTGGTTTGCCCCCAGCCAGAGCTGGTTACCCACGAGCTGCACTATCGCCTCACTCGGTACTAGTGAGGATGGGGGAAACGCAGCTTGCATGTGCGAGGAGGTTGCTGACACAGCAAATGAAGACACAGGACACTCAGTCAGACTGAATTTCAAGCAGGCAGCAAATAGCTTTCTAGAATCCAAGCATGGAGTGCCCCGTGTCTCCAAGGCTGTGGCCGCGAGGGGACAAACCCTCGTGCCAAGGACATCGCAGTGAGATAGAAACAAGAGCTCAGGTCTTCAAAGAGTGCATTTCCCAGGTTCTTCGGTCCATTCAGAGGTCTGGTGTCTCCTGTCATGTGTGAAATGAATTTTCTGAGGTTACCCTCCACTGTCCGCTGGGCAAACACGTTGTAGTCCGTGCAGAATAAGACACTGGCGTCGAGTTTTCTCTTTGCAATGAAATATAGATTTTCCATTGAAAGTCAAGTCCTTCATTTCTAAATGCTGAATAGGATGGCGCTTTAAAAAGAATTCCAGATGGTTAAATTAGGAGGTTGAGAATTAAAAAAAAAAAAAAAAAAAAAAAAAAAAAAAAAAAAA
>NW_023178849.1:0-168 GCF_002007445.2 Ailuropoda melanoleuca
CTCGTGAGTATGGGAGCATGAATGAAAAGGCTCAGGATTTTCGAGGACTCAGTGCCCTTCTCATTGGTAATGAAGAAGAGCGTCCAGGAAAACACCTCCAGCGAACAGCAGCCTTTTCACTGGGGACCCCGATTCCATATTGGGTGTAGGGGCCTGGGGAGGATCCAG
>NW_023178849.1:447-1391 GCF_002007445.2 Ailuropoda melanoleuca
GAAAAGGCCCAAAACACGTCCGTCAGAAACAACACCGTACAGGGACCTACCTAGCACTATCATCACCTTTCGTGAATAGGGAAACATGAGGGAAATTGGTCGCGGAAGCCTGACGTGAGTGCCCCATAGTGGTCTCTGTGACACCACACAGTCACGGGAAATATCAACGATCATCATCTCTCGTAAGTAAGGGAGCATGAATGAAAAGGTCAGGATTTTCGAGGACACAGAGCCCTTCTCATTGGTAATAAAGCAGAGCGTGCAGGAAAACACCTCCTGGGAACAGCAGCCTTTTCACAGGGACCCCGATTCCACATTGGTTGTAGGGGCCTGGGGAGGATCCAGCTCTTAGAACCAAGAAACAAAGTGTGAGGGGAAAGCCCTTGAAGTCACGACGGCCTTATGGAAGGTGGAACAGGAATCAAGGGGCTTTGGTACCGTGAGTGAAACACGACGAACACAGCACTGAGAAAGACAATTCGGCCAAAACCCGCTTCCAACGAAATGCTTGCTCCCTGGGGAAATCCTGTCAAAACTGCTGGCGGCAATGGAACGAAAAGGCCCAAAACACGTCCGTCAGAAACAACACCGTACAGGGACCGTCTTAGCACTATCATCACCCTTCGTGAATAGGGAAACATGAGGGAAAGTGGTCGCGGAAGCCTGACGAGAGTGCCCCATAGTGGTCTCTGAGACCCCACACAGTCCAGGGAAATATCAACGATCATCATCTCTCGTGAGTAAGGGAGCATGAATGAAAAGGTTCAGGATTTTCGAGGACTCAGCGCCCTTCTCATTGGTAATAAAGCAGAGTGTCCAGGATAACACCTCCAGCGAACAGCAGCCTTTTCACTGGGCACCCCGATTGCACACTGGGTGTAGGGGCCTGGGGAGAATCCAGCCCTTAGAACCAAGAAACAAAGTGTGAGGGGAAAGGCCTTGAA
>NW_023178850.1:0-8354 GCF_002007445.2 Ailuropoda melanoleuca
TGCTTTGGCCGATGACGTAGAGGTTGCTGCCTATGTTCTCCTCTAGAATTTTGATGGATTCCTGTCTCACAGTGAGGTCTTTCATCCATTTAGAATTTATTTTTGTGTATGGTGTGAGACATTGGTCAAGTTTCATTCTTTTGCATGTAGCTGTCCAATTTTCCCAGCACCATTTATTGAAGAGACTGTCTTTTTTCCACNGAAGAGACTGTCTTTTTTCCACCGGATGTTTTTTCCTGCTTTATCAAAGATTAGTTGCCCAAAGAGCCGAGGGTCCATTTCTGGGTTCTCTATTCTGTTCCATTGGTCGATGTGTCTGTTTTTGTGCCAGCACCATGCTGTCTTTGTGAACACAGCTTTGTAGTACAGCTCGAAATCCGGCATTGTGATGCCACCAGCTTTGTTTTTCCTTTTCAACAGTTACTTGGAAATTCGGGTCCTTTTCTGTTTCCATACAAATTTAAGGACTATTTGTTCCAGTTCTTTGAAAAATGTCCTCGGTATATTGGTCGGAACAGCATTGAAAGTGTAGATTGCTCTGGGTAGCATGGACATTTTAACTATGTTAATTCTTCCAATCCATGAGCATGGAATATTTTTCCATCTTTTTATGTCTTCCTCAATGTCTTTCAAGAGTGATTTATAGTTTCTAGAATATAGATCCTTTACGTCTCTGGTTAAGTTAATTCCAAGGTAACGCATGGTTTTTGGTGTTATTGTAAATGGGATGGATTCCCTAATTTCTCTTTCTTCAGTCTCGTTATTCGTGTATAGAAATGCAACTGATTTCTGGGCATTGATTTTGTATCCTGCCACCTTACTGAATTGTTCTATAACTTCTAATAGTTTGGGAGTGGATTCCTTTGGGTTTTCCATATAGAGTATCACGTCATCTGCGAAGAGAGACATTTTGATTTCCTCTTTGCCCATTTGGATACATTTGATCCCTTTTTGTCATCTGATTGCTGTTGCAAGCACTTCTAGTACTATGTTGAATAATAGTGGTGAGAGTGGGCATCCTTGTCGTGTTCCTGATCTTAAGGGAAAGGCTTCCAGCTTTTCCCCATTGAGAATAATGCTTGCAGTAGGCTTTTCATAGATGGCTTTTATGAGATTGAGAAATGTACCCTCTATTCCTACACTCTGAAGGGTTTTAATCAGGAAAGGATGCTGTATTTTGTCAAATGCTTTTTCTGCATCAATTGAGAGGATCATATGGTTCTTGAGTCTTTTCTTGTTGATATGATGTATCACATTGATTNTTCACGCTGATTGATTTGTGAATGTTGAACCACGCTTTCATCCCAGGTATGAATCTCACTTGATCATGATGGATAATCTTTTTAATGTACTGTTGGATTCTATTAGCAAGGATCTTGTTTAGGATTTTGGCGTCCATATTCATTAGGGAGATCAGTCTGTAATTCTCCTTTTTGAGGGGGTCTTTGCCTGGTTTGGGGATCAAGGTAATATTAGCCTCATAGAATGAGTTTGGTAGCTTTCCTTCTGTTTCTATTTTTTGAAATAGCTTTAGGAGAATAGGTATTATTTCTTCTTTGAATGTTTGGTAGAATTCCCCAGGAAAACCGTCTGGGCCTGGAGTTTTATTATTTGGAAGGTTGTTTATCACTGACTCAATTTCTTCATAGTTAATTGGCCTATTTAAGAAATCTATTTCTTCCTGTTTCAGTCTTGGTAGTTTATAGGTTTCCAGGAAGGCCTCCATCTCTTCCAGATTGTTTAGTTTTTTGGCATATAGCTGTTGATAAAAGTTTCTAATAATCCTTGCAATTTCAATGGTGCTNTGTATCAAGGTAATATTGTCCTCATAGAGTGGGTTTGGTAGCTTTCCTTCTATTTCTATTTTTTGAAATAGCTTTAGGAGAATAGGTATTATTTCTTCTTTGAATGTTTGGTAGAATTCCCCAGGAAAACCGTCTGGGCCTGGAGTTTTATTATTTGGAAGGTTGTTTATCACTGACTCAATTTCTTCATAGTTAATTGGCCTAGTTTAAGAAATCAATTTCATCCTGTTTCAGCCTTGGTAGTTTATAGGTTTCAGGACAGCCTCTATCTCTTCCAGATTGCTTAGTTTTTTGGCATATAGCTGTTGATAAAAATTTCTAATAATCCTTCCAATTTCANCCTTGCAATTTCAATGGTGCTGGTCGTGACCTCTCCCTTTTCAGTCATAATTTTAATAATCTCAGTCCTTTCTCTTTGGTTTTGGATAAGTCCTGCCAGTGGTCTGTCAATTTTATTGACTCTCTCAGAGAACCAGCTTCTAGTCCTGTTGATCTGCTCTACTGTACTTCTCGTTTCTAATTCATTGATTTCTGCTCTAATATTGGTCAACTGCTTCCTCGTGAGGAGTTACTGAGAATATAGAAATGTTACTAAGAATAGAAAAAAGTATTAACAAAAATATTTCTGAGAATAAAGGCATTGAGGAAGACATAAAAAGATGTCCCTAAGGACAGAAATGAGAGTGAATCTGACAGAAATTAAAAATTCTATGAGCCAAATGCAGGCAAAACTAGAGGCTCTGACGGCCAGGGTCACCGAGGCAGAGGAACGCGTTAGCGAATTGGAGGATGGGTTAGTAGAAGAAAAAACGAAAATAGANGACCGAAGCAGAGGAACATATTAGCGAATTGGAGGATGGGTTAATAGAGGAAAAAACGAAAATACAAGCTGGTCTTTAAAAAATCCACGCCCACGAATGTAGATTACGGGAGAATACTGACTCAATGAAACGATCCAGTGTCAGAATCATCGGCATCCCCGAGGGGGTGGAGAAAAACAGAGGTCTAGAAGAGATATTTGAACAAATTGTAGCTGAAAACTTCCCTAATCTAGCAAGGGAAACAAGCATTCGTGTCCAAGAGGCAGAGAGGACCCCATCCAAGCTCAACCAGGACAAACNTAAGAGGCAGAGAGGACCCCTCCCAAGCTCAACCATGACAAGCCTACACCACGTCAAGTCATAGTGCAATTTGCAAATATTAGATCCAAGGATACAGTATTGAAAGGGGCCAAGGCAAAGAAATTTCTCACGTACCAAGGCAAAGGTATCAGGATTACGTCAGACCTGTCTACAGAGACCTGGAATGAGAGAAAGGCTTGGGGGGGCATTTTTAAAGCTCTTTCAGAGAAAAACATGCAGCCAAGGATCCTTTATCCAGCAAAGCTGTCATTCAGAATTGATGGAGAAATAAAGACGTTCCAAAATCGCCAATCATTAACCAATTTCGTAACCACGAAACCAGCCCTACAGGAGATATTAAGGGGGGCTCTATAAAGGTAAAAAGGCCCCAAGAGTGATACAGAGCAGCAAGTCACAACCGATACAAANGCTGATACAAACAAAGACTTTACTGGCAACATGGCATCATTAAAATTCTCTCTCTCAGTTCTTAGTGCCAATGTGAATGGTTTAAATGCTCCCATAAAACGCCACAGGGTTGCAGATTGGATAAAAAGAAATGACCCATCCATTTGCTGTCTACAAGAGACTCATTTTGAACCCAAAGATGCATTCAGACTGACAGTAAAGGGATGGAGTACCATCTTTCACGCAAATGGACCTCAAAAGAAAGCTGGGGTAGCAATTCTCATATCAGATAGACTGGATTTTAAACTAGAGGCCATAGAGAGAGATACAGAAGGGCACTATATTATTCTTAAAGGAAGTATTCAACAAGTGGATATGACAATTATAGATATATATGCCTGCAACAGGGGAGCAGCAAGATACACAAGCCAACTCTTAACCAGAATAAAGAGACATATAGATAAAAATATATTAATAGTAGGGGACCTCAACACCCCACTATCAGAAATAGACAGAACACCCTGGCAAAAACTAAGCAAAGAATCAAAGGCTTTGAATGCCATACTCGACGAGTTGGACCTCATAGATATATATAGAACACTACACCCCAGAACCAAAGAATACTCATTCTATTCAAATGCCCATGGAACATTCTCAAGAATAGATCATGCTCTGGGACACAAAACAGGTCTCAGCCAATACCAAAAGATTGAAATTATCCCCTGCATATTCTCAGACCACAACGCTCTGAAATTGGAACTCAACCACAAGGAAAAACCTGGAAGAAACTCAAACACTTGGAGGCTAAGAACCATCCTGCTCAAGAATGACTCGATAAACCAGGAAATCAAAAAACAAATTAAACAATTTATGGAGACCAACGAGAATGAATACACAACGGTCCAAAACCTATGGGATACTGCAAAGGCAGTCCTAAGGGGGAAATACATAGCCATCCAAGCCNTACTATTAGAAATATACACAACACCCTGGCAAAAACTAAGCAAAGAATCAAAGGCTTTGAATGCCATACTCAATGAGTTGGACAGCATAGATAGATATAGAACACTACATCCCAGAACCAAAGAATACTCATTCTATTCTAATGCCCGTGGAACATTCTCAAGAATAGATCATGCTCTGGGACACAAAACAGGTCTCAGCCAATACCAAAAGANGGGGCCTGCCGCGCTGATACTCAGGCAACCCTGTTTGGGTAGAGTTGCCCCGTCCCCTGTGAGAGGGGGTGGGGATGGGCACAATGCCAACCGGTATTTCCGGGCTTTTGTTCTCTTGCGGTTTTCCCTGGCAGTTTTCTGTGACTCTTCTGAGAGTCACAGCAGCAGTGGCCATATCCTAGCCTCTGTCTCAGAATGGAGAGTTCGCAGTCTGCTCTCTACTGAGCTCCTCTGGCCTCTTTAACTCTGTTTCTGTCAGTGCTTCTAAAAACACCACAGTGTCCTGGGTTGTATGCCCCACAGCCACTCTCCCAGCCCTTACTCCCAGGTCCAGCACATCTCTGTCCTTTGTGCTTCTAATACCGCCAACTGCCCCTGGTTCCTGTGCGCTCTCCCAAGCTCCCTGTTTCTGTGTGCTTCGCGCGCGCTCCGGAGCTCTGGTTTTCAGTCTGGTCGCGCGCGTTCCCAGGCTCACTGTCTCAGTCTACTTTCTCGGGGGTGCTGGTCCACAAGTCCGGCCCACTCCCCAGTGCAGGTCGCTACTGCTTCCCAGCGCCCGAGCAGGGAAGCTCCCTCCCCCTTCCATTTACCTT
The DNA here is from genome assembly GCF_002007445.2 of Ailuropoda melanoleuca. Lineage (NCBI taxonomy): Eukaryota > Metazoa > Chordata > Mammalia > Carnivora > Ursidae > Ailuropoda > Ailuropoda melanoleuca. The sequence goes on from NW_023178850.1 coordinate 5,106, forward strand.
CGATATCTGTGCGCAGATTCATGGTTCCCCACTTCGTACCTCAATACTCAGCACTGGAGATGTTCGTTTGTAGAGATCCAGATGTATCTACCTATGTCTTGGGCTGAGTTCGTGGGTGTTCAGTATGATCTGGTAGATATCCAGCTTGATTCAGGGGCCTAGCTAAAAAAGGTCCCCTACTCCTCCGCCATCTTTTTTCTTTCCTGGGTTTGTGGCTTTTTTTATTTGAGTGACTGCCCTCAGCCTCTGGGTTATCCATACTTGATTTTTTTTTTCTGCTGGCACAAGCTGAGTAGTATCTGTCAGCTGTTCATCTATTTTCCCACTAGGACATTGTGTTCTATTAATTATCTCCATAACTCTTTGTATGTTAGACCTTCCTAAATGCCTTTGTGACCTTGACTATCATTATGGTAATATGAACCCTTGGCTTCTGGAAGTTAAGAGCTGTCACCTTGCCTCTGTTGTTTCAGGGTCCTCTATTCCCAATGTTATCAACAAGCCAAGCTCTTTAACAGAATCTCCTATTGCTATCTATGGCCTATAAAGGAGAGTCACTACTAAACTTACTAGTAATTCCAGTATCTCCCTCAACAGTGTATTCTTTATAGCTTTGGTAAATGGTGTGTCCTCTGGTCTTTTGCATGGAATGTAATCTTTGGGAAGTGCTTCTGTCCATACATAGTATATCCAGTCCAGCCAGTCCCTATCCCTGAGCCCATTAATCCTTTCCTTCATTTCCCACAATAATTATGATATTTCAATTTTACTTAGCATAAGTCATTATGTTTTCAATGTTTCTTGAACTCATCCCACTAATGGGTTTGTATCATCTACTGTTATCATTACCAGTGTATTTAGTTGTATATCTTAGAAGGGCCCTTCCAAGTCAACCCTTGTTTATATAATTTTAAGTTATTATTCCCTGATCAGGCACACTATATTATAAAATATAGTTCTATTCATACTCCCCCAACTCCTTTCAGTATATACAGACTAGGTTTTGCAGTTTCATTGGGATATATTCCATTTCCTTTCAAATAAACTAGATTATTCCCCAAATGAGTTGTGCTATGACTTAACTCTAGTTGTAAGTCTAGCAATCAAGAGAGAAGGTGGCCTATCCCATGGCTCAGAGTCTAAATTATGCCTTAATTGGAGCTTTACTGTCTTTGAGATTCAGCCAATCTAAATCCTGGACTTGTTCTGCTTGGCTCTCTCTGCCCTGTCACTATAACAGATGAAAGTTTCTTTGTATTATACCAAAATACCTTCTGGTTTTCACAATTGTCTTTAAGTTGCCTGTTACTCACTCTCAACTGTTCATTATCTTTCTGGTGATTACTGATGGTGGTTACCAAAGACTTTCTAATCCCCTTATTTTAGGGGTGCCTGGGTGGCTCAGTCAGTTAAGTGTCTGACTCTTGACTTTGGCTCTTGTCATGATCTCATGGGTCATAGGATCGAGCCCCATGTCAGACTCCACACTCTCAGGGAGTCTGCTTGGGATTCTCTCTCTCTCCCCCTGCCCCTCACCCCACTTGTGCTCACTCTCTCTTTCTCTCAAAAAGATAAATAAAATTTTTTAAAAAATTACTATTTTATCTGTAAGTCCCAAACAACTGATATGCCTGCTACTGCATTCCCTTCCATTGGTATGCATTCCTAATTCACCACCAATGAAAGTTTTAATAACTATGCTACAACTTTTTTTCAGAAGCTGTCTATGCTCCACCTACATCAGTGATGAAATTCTCGTTGTAAGCTGAGTGGTCACTGATCCAGCTCCAAATGCCTATCATTTTCTTTATCAGAACACTCCACTTCTAGTTCCAACAGTCACAGGTTGGGTTCATTGGAAGCAAAGGTGAAATTAAGTTGAAGATACAGATATTTATCATCCATCATCCCTTTGAAGAGAGAAGGAAGGAAGTGAAATTGGGCAGAGGGATGTTTAACTGTGGTATAGTTCCAACATAGCCTTGGCCAACCCATCAGGGAGCTCTGGAGCAAATACTGTCCATCACAGTGCCCCCTGTTGGGTCCAGACAATCAGAACTTTATACCTCTGCCTTGCTCAGTCATCAAATGTGGGCTACGAGGAGAAGGGTGTGACCCTTGAGCATCGTGGCTTTCTGTAGCTGAGAGAGAAACTGAAGGAGAAGTTATGTGGAAGCTGTCTACTGATGACATTCCCCACAGCTGGACATAAAGCCCTTCCTTGAAAGGGTGCCTGGGACACACATGTCTATGTCTACTACATCAAGTCTCACCAGACATGCCTCCTAAAGATTTCTTGCCCCTGTCCACCTCCCTACACCTCCTGTATCACTACCCTTGACCAAATCACCATCATTTGTCTCCTTGATTACAATAAACCTCTAACTGGTCTTCCTGAATCCAGTGTTGCAGTCCAACAATCCATTCTTCACACAGAAGCCAGAGTGATCTTCCAACACTATAGAGCTAACAATGGCATTCCTGTGCCTACCCACTGATCTCAGGATGAAGTCTCAAATCATTAACATGTCCAATATGGTTTTGAATCATCATGCCTAGCCTATCTCCCTCATGTCATCTATCACAATTCTCTCTACTGTTCTCTATGCTCTAAAATTACTGGAAGTACTGATTTTTGTTCCAGCTCCAATAGGCCCGGGTCTTTCTTAACCCAAAGTCTTTTAAAGATCTATGCTTTCAGCCTGAGGCCACCTGCCAACTTCTGTTTCCATTTCCCTTTGCCTGCCATTTCCCATCTTCACTCTTCCATTTTCAGTTTAATTGCCACTGACTCAAACAAGCTATCCTTGATCCTCCTATACTAGGTCAAGACCTTGTGATAGTCTCTCATAACTCCCTGTACTTTTACCACATATGTTAATCTCAATTTTAACCAGCCACTACGACTGATTTAATGTCTGTTTTCCCAGATAGACGAAAAGATCAATGAGAGCAGACACTCTGTCTTCCTTGTTTATTTCTGTGTTTGCAAGCTTCCTCTTACTATATTTGCCTCATTTCTTGACATACAGATTCTTAGCACTTTCCTTTGAACCTTTAATCTTGGTTCTCATCCTCACGTAGTTTAATCCAGGCCTTCTTCTATGCTGGTCTGTGGTTCCCTAAATAAAAATCAAAATTATCATTATCATTATTATTACAAAAGAAATAACCAGTAGTGATTTAATACCCAAACTGAAAATTCCAGCCCTTTAACAGAATGAAGATATATATATATATATATATATA
>NW_023178851.1:0-1397 GCF_002007445.2 Ailuropoda melanoleuca
CTCCCTCTGCCCCTCTCACCTGTTTGTGCTCTCACTCACTCTCTCTCAAATAAATAAAATCTTTAAAAAAAAAAGAATGCCTTGGGGAGTATTGCTCACTATGAATGGGGTTAGAGCATATGGAGGCATTTGGTTCCCAGGCATGGGCTGAAAGCCACCAGCCACCGCTGAGCCTCCCGCGGTAATAGGGCTATAATGTGTGTGCTGTGATGAGATTTCTTTATCTCATCTTTTTTCTTTTTTCTTTTCTTTTCTCTTTTCTTTCTTCCTTTTTTTCCCCTTGAGAATGTGGACAATGGGAATTGTGCAGTGGCAGTGGGATACACCTCCTGGAGAAATACGCAATCTCTCTCTCACTCTTTCCATCATTCCCTCTCCCACTCTGCACCTCTGTCTGTGTCTCTCTCTCCCTGTCTTCCACACAAAATTACACACTCACAATCACACCACGTAGAGCCACAAAAGACACCCCAACCCAAGCCTTACACACACACCCACACCACACACAGGGAATACAATGGCTTCCTAGGACTGTAGACACATGGATACACTTTTTCACCTGGGAAATCTCTGGCCCCCTACACCCCAACCCAATCAGGGTGGCTCGCCAGACTGAGGATTGCAAGGATGCCCCACCTGCATTACCATCTAGAGTTTTGTCTCAGGAAGAGGCTGATTCCAGAATACGTACCACTCTCACTGGGTACTGGGGTCACCTGCAGGTACAGAAAAGATGACACTGTGAGGCTCAGGTTATGCTATACTCTGTCTGTCTGCATGAGCTTTATTTCCCTCAATGAGTTTAGGANATGAGCTTTATTTCCCTCAATGGGTTTAGGAACCCAGGTGGAACACAGTGGTTGAGTCCAACGACCCCAAATAAGTGAACTGGATGCCTGTAGGAAGTTGTTTTTCCTGGGGGACATATCTGTCTAGTCCATTCAGGACGGTGACTACAAAATGCTTCATCCAAGCCGGAGAATGTGTTACAGAGGGATAGGATCCTACCACAGCATTTAGAACCAGGTTTGTTGTCGCCAGTGGTAAATGTCCTCTCGAATCAGCTAATGGCTTGCAGAGACAACCACTCAATGCTCTCCCAAAAAGGAAAATTTATGAGAAATATATGTATAATCTCAAATATACATTGTCTGATTTTCATCTGAATTTGATTGGAAGGAAACCAAGAAAGCAACATCTGTTCCTCGGACAAAGAACTTCTANCAAGAACTTCGAGCTCACCGTGGCGAGAGGTGTGCCTCCGGCGCTGTCTCCTTTGATGGGATCGATGTCTTCCTCCAATGCATCTAGGACACAGAGTACCCATCAGCACATTCCTCTTGTTGCTCAAGAATATTCATGGAATGTTGCTTGATATGGACACAAGCCTGGGGTGT
>NW_023178852.1:0-4251 GCF_002007445.2 Ailuropoda melanoleuca
GTAATGGAAACACCCACTGCTTTCCCTACTGTCCTGCTCCCACTAGGGACAGCTCTGCCATTACACTAGACGTATTTAAAATAATATGTCCAAAAATAAAAAATCCTGTTCAGGATCAGACTTCCAAGATGCCTCCTCTGGCCTGGCCCTGTTTAGGAAGAAAGATACTCTCTTTAGATAGGGGAGTGTATTTAAATACTCTGGAAAACAAATTGAGATCCATTACAACCATGTGTGAGGAGTTTCCTTTTGGGATGTTAATCAATGAAGTAGATCTTGTTTCCCTCATTTCCTTTCCATTAGGGTAGATTGAAACCCCAGGTACCATCATTGACCTGTTTTATTGGCTTATCAAGAGGCTATCCCATCTTGGCTACTTGAAATGAAATGTTTCCTCTCTGGAAAGTCAACCACATCCATGACATCTTTCTCAATGGATGTCTCCACTGAGCTATCCCATACACCCCACCTTTTTGGGTTCTTCCACCTTGCTTTGCTGATGTGCACATTCCTAAGGGGCTCCCAGCCCAGTGCACTCAGTAATGTGGACTGAAATTAATTGTGTTGAAGAGGAAGGGTCAAGAGAATGACATCCCCTGGTAGAAGATCCTCTGATATTGTGGCTCAGAATTGGAGTCATATAAAGTTAAACATTTTTTAAGATAAAAAGTAGCTGTGCAAACCAAAATCAATGAAAACATTTGATTGGGCAGGACAGGGGAAGCTGCTCCCACTTAAGCAAAAATGATGCAGTCAGTCTGCAAACATGTATTGAAGGCTTCTGACCTGGATGTTGGAGATCCAGTATGAAAGAAGGAAGGGCTGTGCCCTCTGCCCTTAAGTACTTAATAGCCCCCTGCTATCACAGTCAGGTAAATGGCCAAAAAGAGGGGTCCAAGAGGACAACCCAGGTTTGCTTAAGGTAGTCTAAGATGATACCATAGGTTGCTGAGGCTCAGAGGTGGAATAAGAATTTACTAGGCAGAAAGTGTATGTGTGTGTGTGTGTTGTGTGTGTGCGTGTGTAGAAGGCTGGGGTGTTGCATATTCCAGTCAGAGGGAAGAGCATTTGCAAAGGTATGGAAGCATAAAAATCAGAAAGAGAAGGAGCTCAGTATTGCTGTGTCACAGACTATGACTGGAAGGGAAATGGCAGGAGATAGATGAGACTGCATGGATGGACACATCTCAAAGAGCCTGGTGTCCCGTGCAGAGAAGTTACATTTTAAGCAGTGAGAAGCACTGAGGGGAAGTAGGGAGGTCACAGGAAACATTATAAGACTAGAGTGCAAAATAGATTGTATCCCATTTCTGAATCCTAGCTGTCTCTTGTTCTGCCTGAAGAGCTGTGCCTGCCAAAAGCATGAGGAGCATGAGTTTCAGAGGGAAAGGGTATCATTAATTAGCCTCAGTCTTCATGGTAGCAACTGGTGGCACTAGTGTTCATATCTCTAAACCAGTAAGGAAATTTCTGCTACCTTCCAGGCAAGGGATAATGGGCAAATGGCATGAAATGCCATCTGTGCCTGCACATTGAGTCAGTAAGTTATGGGATCAGCCTCCCAGTGAGCTGGTTCCTTCAGACTCCCACCATGGTCAAGCATGCTTTGGGGAATCAGTCTCACAGACTGCCTCTGATTGCTTCCAAGACATGGATCAAGGACAAGATTGGACATGGGAGACATTTCTCATTATTAAGAGCCCACTTGATCAGCCGTGCTGTACTCATACAAAAGCTCAGGGGTGACCTATAGTCTGAACGAATGGGATGTTTGCTCTTGGCACCAAGAATTGAGGAGGGTCCTCTGGCTACTGGTCCTCGGTTGCCCTCCTTCCACTGGGTTGCCTTTATCCCATTAGCAGACACCCCTCAAGTCTGGGGCTCCCCTTGGCGTGCTGAGTTTGTGGGAAGGTGAAACCAGGCTTCTAGTGGAAAACCGTGTAGCCACAATTTTTTGGTAGTACTTAGCATTTTCTATATATATATAATCATATCATCTGCAAATAATGCTACTTTTTCCTTTATGATTCAGATACCCTTTATTTCTTTTTCTTGCATAATTGTGCTAAGATTTCCAGCACTGTGCTGAATAGAAATGGTGAGAGTGGACACCGTTGCCTTGTTTCTGACCTCTGAAGGAGAGTTTTTAGCTTTTCAGTGTTGAATATAATGTTAACTATGGGGCTTATCATATATGACCTCTATTATGTTGAGATAAATCCTTTCTATATAGAATTTCTTGGACGTTTTTACCATGAAAGAATGTTATATTTTATCAAATTTTTTCTGCCTCTATTGAAATTATCATGATTTTTATCTTTCATTCTGTTAATGCAGTGTATCACATTTGCTGATTTGCGTATGTTGAACAATCCTTTCATCTCAGAGATAAATCCCACGTGATTGTGTTGTATGATCTTTTTAATAAACTAATGAATTTAGTTTGCTAATATTTTGTTGAAAATTGTTCCATCTATATTTATCAGGAATGTTGACCTCTGATTTTCTTGCAGTGTCCTTATCTGAATTTTGTATCAGGGTAATCCTGACCTTGAAAAATGAGTTTGGGAGTATATCCTCTTCTTTAGATTTGTGGAAGTTTTCAAAGGATTGGTGTTAATTCTTCCTTGAATGCCTGACAGAATTCACAAGTGAAACAATCTGGTCCTGGACTGTTTTCTGTTGCAAAGTTTTTGATTAATGACCTAACCTTCATGATTTAGTCTTGGTAGGATTTATATCTCTAGCAATTTATCCACTTTTATATATGTTATCCAATTTGTTGGCATATTACTGTTTATATGGTCTTGTACAATTCTGTGAATTTCTATGGTATCAGTTGCAATGTCTTCTCTTTCGTATATGATTCTATTTATTTGAGTTCTCTCACTTTTTCTTTTCTTGATAAGTTTAGCTAACACTGTCAATTTTATCTTTTCCAAAAACCGGTACTTAGTTTCATTGGTCTTTCTATTGGTTTTCTGATGTCTATTTTATTTATTTCCGCTCTTATTTTTATTTCCTTCCTTCTATTAACTTTGGACTTAGTATTTCTTCTTTTTCTATTTCCTTGGGGTATAAAGCTAGGTTGTTTATTTCAGATCTCTTTTTTTAATGTAGGCATTTCTCACTATAAAATGCCCTCTTAAGACCGTGTTTGCTTCATCCTATAGGTTCTGATATGTTGTGTTTCCATTTTCATTTGTTTCAAGATTCTTTTTCATTTCCTTCATGTTTCTTCTTTAACCCATTGGTTGTGTGCTGTTTAATTTCTAAATATTTGTGAATTCTCCAGCTTTTCTTCTATTGTTGTTTTCTAGTTTCTTATCATTGCTGTCAGAAAAGATCATTGGTATTATTTGTTAATATTTATTAATATTTGTTTTGTGAAGATTTGTTAATATTTGTTTTGTGACCTATTATATGATCTATCCTAGAGAATGTTTATGTGTGTTTGAGAAGAATGCATATTCTGCTGCTGTTGGATGGAATGTTCTGTGTATGACTGCTAGGTCAGCTAGATCTAAAGTATGATTCAAGTCCAGCATTCCTTGTTGATTTTCTGTCTGGATGATCTATCTAGTTGAAAGCGGGGAATTGAAGTCCCCTACTATTATTGTATTCTTGTTTTTTTCTCCCCTCTAATCTGTTAGTATATGCTGCATGTATTTAGGTGCTCCTGTGTTGGGAGCATATGTATTAACAATTGTTATATCTTCTTGATTATTTGACTCTCTCACCATTATATAATGATCTTCTTTGTCTCTTGTTACATTTTTGGTGTAAAGTCTATTTTATTTGTTATAAGTATAGCTACCCTGTTCTCTTTTTATTTCCACTTCTATAGACTATCTTTTTCCATCCCTTCACTTATAAACTATGTGCATCCTTGCAAATGAAGTGAATCTCTTATAGGAAGCATATCATTGGGTATTGATTTTTATCCATCCAACCATGATCTTTTGATTGGAGAATTTAATCCATTTACACTTACAATAATTTTTGATAGGTAAGGACTTATTAATGTAATCTTATTGTTTTCTGGCTATTTTGTACCTCCCTTTCTCCTTTCTTCCTCTTTTATGGCCTTCCTTTATGGATTGATATAATGTAGTGATATGCTTGGATTCCCTTCTCTTTAAGTTTTATGAATTTACTGTAGTTTTTTGGTTTCTGGTTGCCATGAGGCTTGCATTAAACATCTTACATTTATTAACAGTTTATTTTATGCTGATAACAACCCCAAACATA
>NW_023178852.1:7262-7370 GCF_002007445.2 Ailuropoda melanoleuca
TCATTAATCAGAGATGTCTGTCTCCTGAGAATTTCAAAATAACCATAATGTTCCCTACCTCTCTTAACCTCTCACAGCTGTTCCTAATGATGGCTACCCCAAAAGTAA
>NW_023178853.1:0-860 GCF_002007445.2 Ailuropoda melanoleuca
AATTAGTTCAGCATTTTGACCACAAGGGAGTGGAGCCACACCTCAAAGTCTGCAAAGCCTGGTCTCTAGCATCCTCTCAGCCTGTCTTCATGACCAAAAAGCAGTGACTGTCCATCAAAGCACCCAAGCACAGGACCCAAAAGTATTCATGGCTGCTTCTTTAGCACTCAACAAATGCCTTAGACTTCGGGAAACACACGGAGCATGCATGCAGAGGCAGAGTCATTTCCCACTGGTGTCCAGCGGGGCCCATACTTCCTGGACATTCTTTCCAGTCACTGAGACGTAACCCTGAATACAAGACCTCAAGCAGGCAGACACAAAGGTCTGTGGCAGACCAGTGGCATTGGCAGTGGAGTCGAGAGAGAGGTGAGCCACCTACACTGAGAAAGATGATATACAGAGCCTGAGGACCTAGCTCTTCTTCACTGGTAGACCCCAGTGCAGGTGTGGACAGTGGTACACTCGGGAGACCGGAGGGCGGCGGGGCCTTCTAACACAGATGCCAAAGTCCCAAGTTGAATAGGAAACAGGAGAAGAAGAAAGAAAAGAGAACCTAGTCTCCAAAGAGAAGGGACAAGTGAAATTACGTAGGCCTGTGCCCCCAGGAAAAAACCAGGGCGCCCTACACTGGGTACTGGTCAGAGAAAACTGGAGAGGATAAAACAGGACATTTACTCCATATAGATGTGTCAAAGCCAGGCAATTTATGGGCTGTGAGAGCAGTCAAATGCAAAAGAATGTTATTACTACAGGAGCCTTATGAGGTCAGAGCAAGGGAAATGGAGAATGCCACGTGTGCCTGTTAGAATTCATTTGCATTCAACCCCCAAACCACATGACAAATATTACATGTGGTT
>NW_023178854.1:0-869 GCF_002007445.2 Ailuropoda melanoleuca
AGAGAGAGAGAGAGAGAGAAAGCACACAAGTGCCCTAGTGTCTCTTCTCATAGGGCACTATTCCTATTGGATGGAGCCCCACCTTTATGGCCTCATGTAACCTTAATTGCTTCCACAGAGGCCCCATCTCCAAATTCATCTATACAGAGAGTTAAGGCTTCAACATATGAATGGGGGAGGACACAACACTCAGTCCATAACAGAGAAAATACTGTTAAACACACACTATGAAAGAATTATAACCCTCTTACAGAATGCAGAGAATACTTGCTTGTGGCAGGGACTAACTGCTTAATAACTGTAGGAAAAAATTTCTAATAATTCAGGAGGGCAAGTACATCCCACACTGTTCACTTAGCACCCGTGTCCATGCTCCGCCACTGGGTGCGGACACATTCTCATCCTAGCTTGCACCTGTTCCTGCATCTTCAGTGCCAGTCGGAGGGGCTCAGTTTTACCACTCCACTGATGGCTGGACATGGAATCACACACTCCAGTCCCCAGACTTTCAGGCCATGGCCCATTTCTGGACCTAAACCATGCCCACTGCTTTAAGTTCACAAGTCAGGGGGACATCATCTCCCCTATTCTATATGGGGAACACAGCCATGCCTGGATTGCATCCCCAAAATTTCTCAACTGCTCATGCTGGTGCACACACGGCAACAGACACATAAGTTTGCATATCCTTGACCTTAAGGTTTTCCTTCTGTATTTACCTGCTTTTTGGGGAATCAACCACAAAAGTGTCCAAATTAAATTATTTTACCTTGTTAGATACAGATGGCATTTAGAAATCGTAAAGATCGCTTTGCTTTTTCCTTGGAAACACAAAAGAGTCAAGATGTGCAACATATTTTTTTTTTTTT
>NW_023178855.1:0-870 GCF_002007445.2 Ailuropoda melanoleuca
AACATTGGGGTGCATAAGGCCCTTCTCTTTACTACGTCTGTATCTTTGGGGTAAATACCCAGTAGTGCAATTGCTGGATCACTGAACAATCTTATGTATACTGAAAACTACCATCTATATGCTGAAAGCTGGTCCTGTGCAACAAGTAGTTTGGAAATAGTGGTCAACAAATGTCTGCGTAAGGGGCTGAACACCATGTTTGTTGCATGGTGGATTTAATACCGTGTGGGAATTCCCATGCTTTTGAAGGAAAGAAAAATTAACACTGAGTCTAAACAGTCACATGCAGGGGCGCCTGAGTGGCTCAGTTGGTTAAGCCTCCACCTCTTGATTTCGGCTCAGGTTATGATCTCATGATCTCACGGTCATGAGGTCGAGTGCCACATCGAGCTCCACGCTGGGCGGGGAGCCTGCTTAAGATTCTCTCTCTCCCTCTCCCTCTGCCCCACGACCCCCATAAAATAAAAAAAAGAAGAAGTAGTCACACGTGAACAACGATATAGCCACATAATAATGTTAACATTGGATTTGACCTTAGAATGATCGGTTGGGATTTTAAAAGGTGAGTTGTAAGCACTGTTTACTTTCCTGAATTACACAGTTCCCTTGTTACTTGGAATTGAACATACAAATAGGACTGGACTTACCTCAAGACCATCATTAATTAGTACAGGGGCAGATTTCAACCGTACGTTTATAAAGTTAGTTTACACTAACTACATCCAGAAAAATACCAACTGATTAGCCTAAAACAGTCTCCAGCTAGCTGTTGAAGAATATGGTTAAAAATAGTTATTAAGTGGGGCGCCTGGGTGGCACAGCAGTTGAGCGTCTGCCTTCGGCTCAGGGCGTGATCCCGGCGTTATGGGA
>NW_023178856.1:0-28651 GCF_002007445.2 Ailuropoda melanoleuca
AACCAAAAATGCACTTTTTATATTCTCACCTCAAGAAGCTGGAACAGCAACAGAGGAACAGGCCTAATCCACAAACAACAAAGCAGTTGACCAAGATTAGAGCAGAAATCAATGAATTACAGACCAGGAGCACAGTGGAGCAGATCAACGGAACTAGAAGCTGGTTCACTGAAAGAGTAAATAAAATTGACAAACCACTGGCAAGACTTATCCAAATGAATAGAGAAAGGACCCAAAGTAATAGAAATAATGAATGAAAAGTAAGAGGCCACAACCAACATCAATGAAACTGGAAGGATCATTAGAAACATTTATCAACAGCTTCATGCCAATAATTTAAGCAATCTGGAAGAGATGTAAGACTTCCTGGAAACCTATAAACTACCAAGACTGAAACAGGAAGAAATTGATTTTTTAAACAGGCCAATTAATTAAGAAGTGATTGAAACAGTGATAAAAAAAAAAAACCTTCCAAAAAACAAAACTCCAGGACCAGATGGTTTTCCCAAACATTCTACCAAACATTCAAAGAAGAAATAAAGCCTTTTCTCCTAAAGCTATTTCAAAAAATAGAAAAAGAAGGAAAGCTACCAAACTCATTCTATGAGGCTAATATTACCTTGATCCATAGATGCAGAAAAAGCATTTGACAAAATACAGCATCCTTTCCGTATTAAAACCCTTCAGAGTGTAGGGATAGAGGGTACATTCCTCAATCTAATAGAATCCAACAGTACATTAAAAGGATTATCCATCATGACCAAGTGGGATTCATCCCTGGGATGCAAGCGTGCTTCAACATTTGCAAATCGATCAGTGTCATAGACTTCATCAGCAAGAAAAGAGCCCAAAATCATATGATTCTCTCAATAGATGCAGAAAAAGCATTTGACAAAATACAGCATCCTTTCCGTATTAAAACCCTTCAGAGTGTAGGGATAGAGGGTACATTCCTCAATCTCATAAAAACCATCTATGAAAAGCCTACAGCAAACATCATTCTCAATGGGGAAAAGCTGGAAGCCTTTCCCTTAAGATCAGGAACATGACAAGGATGCACACTCTCGCCATTATTATTGAACATAATACTAGAAGTCCTTGCAACAGCAATCAGACAGCAAAAAGGGATCAAAGTTATCCAAATCGGCAACGAAGAAGTCAAACTGTCTCTCTTCACAGATGACATGATACTCTATATGGAAAACCCAAGGAATCCACCCCCAAAATAAATGAACTTATAGAGCAATTCAGTAATGTGGCAGGATACAAAATCAATGCTCAGAAATCTGCTGCATTTCTTTTTTTTTTAAGATTTTATTTATTTATTCAACAGAGATAGAGAAGCCAGCGAGAGAGAGAACACAAGCAGGGGGAGTGGGAGAGGAGGACGCACGCTCATAGCAGAAGAGCCTGATATGGGGCTCGATCCCATAACGCCAGGATCACGCCCTGAGCCAAAGGCAGACGCTTAACCTCTGTGCCACCAAGGCGCCCCAGAATTCATTGAATTTCTATACAAGAACAATCAGACAGAAGAAAGAGAAATTAGGGAATCCATCCCATTTACAATAGCACCAAAAACACGTACGTTACTTTGGAATTAACTTAACCAGAGACATAAAGGATCTATATCTAGAAACTACAAATCACTCTTGAAAGACATTGAAGAAGACACAAAAACCTGGAAAAATATTCCATTCTCATGGATTGGAAGAATTAACATAGTTAAAATGCCCATGCTACCCTGTGCAATCTACACTTTCAATTCTATCCCGACCAAAATACCAATGACATTTTTCAAAGAACTAGAACAAACAGGCCTTAAGGCCCCGAATCACCAAGGAATTGTTGAAAAGGAAAAACAAAGCTGGGGGCATCAAATGGCAGATTCCAAACTGTACTACAAAGCTGTGATCACAAAGACAGCATGGTACTGGCACAAAAATAGACACATAGACCAATGGAACAGATTGGAGAACCCCGAAATGGACCCTCGGCTCCTTAGGCAACTAATCTTTGACAAAGCAGGAAAAAACATCCAGTGGAAAAAAGACAGTCTCTTCATTAAATGGTGCTGGGAAAATTGGACAGCTACCTGCAAAAGAATGAAACTTGACCACTCTCTCACACCATACACAAAGATAAACTCCAAATGGATGAAAGACCTCAATGTGAGACAGGAATCCTTCAAAATCCTAGAGGAGAACATAGGAAGCAACTTCTATGACATCAGCCAAAGCAACCTTTTTCACGACACATCTCCAAAGGCAAGAGAAACAAAAGATAAAATGAACTTATGGGACTTCACCAAGATCAAAAGCTTCTGCACAGCCAAGGAAACAGTCAATAAAACTAAGAGGCAGCCCACGGAATGGGAGAATATATTTGCAAATGATACTACAGTTAAGAGACTGGTATCCAAGATCTAAAAGAACTTCTCAAACTCAATACACGAGAAACAAATAAACAAATCATAAAATGGGCAGAAGATATGAACAGACACTTTTCCAATGAAGACATACAAATGGCTAACAGACACATGACAAAATATTCAAAATCATTAGCCATCAGGGAAATTCAAAACAAAGCCACACTAAGATATTACCTTATGCCAGTTAGAATGCAAAAATTGACAAGGCAAGAAACAACAATTGTTGGAGAGGTTGTGGAGAAAGGGGATCCCTCCTACATTGTTGGTGGGAATGCAAGTTGGTACAGCCACTCTGGAAAACAGTGTGGAGGTCCCTTAAAAAGTTAAAAATTGAACTACGCTATGACCCAGCCATTGCACTACTGGGTATTTACCTCAAAGATACAGACGTGGTGAAGAGAAGGGCCATATGCACCCCAATGTTCATAGCAGCGTTGTCCACAATAGCTAAATTGTGGAAGGAGCCGAGATGCCTTTCAACAGATGACTGGATCAAGAAGATGTGGTCCATATATACAATGGAAAATTACTCAGCTATCAAAAAGAACAATTTCTCAACATTTGCTGCAACATGGATGGCACTGGAGGAGATAATGCTAAGTGAAATAAGTCAAGCAGAGAAAGCCAATTATCATATGGTTTCTCTCATCTATGGAATATAAGAAGTAGGAAGATCGGTAGGAGAAGAAAGGGATAAAGAAATGGGGGGTAATTAGAGGGCGAATGAAGCATGAGAGACTATGGACTCTGAGAAACAAACTGAGGGCTTCAGAGGGGAGGGGGTGGGATAATGGGATAGACTGGTGATGGGTAGTAAGGAGGGCACGTATTGCATGGTGCACTGTGTGTTATACGCAACTAATGCATCATGGAACTTTACATCAAAAACCAGGGATGTACTAAATGGTGACTAACATAATATAATAAAAAATATTTTTAAAATAAAATATTATTTGGAAGACTCATTTAAAACGAAGGGATAGAAGAAAATTATTTGTTCTGATAATGATTACACCCCCAAATCTACACCAAAATCTTAATTAATAGTGAATTAATGAAAGTGTTCTTCCTGAGACTTGGAATGTTGTGAGTGATCCAAGGATGGCCATTTTTCCCACTTTTGTTCAAAAATACACTGTTATTCCTGGCTACTGAAGTAGAGCAAAATCAATCAATCAATTATATTGCAATGAAAAAGTTAAAATGTCTTTATTCACAGATGGTGTAGTTATATGCATATACAATTCAAAAGAACCTA
This sequence comes from Ailuropoda melanoleuca, assembly GCF_002007445.2. NCBI lineage: Eukaryota > Metazoa > Chordata > Mammalia > Carnivora > Ursidae > Ailuropoda > Ailuropoda melanoleuca. The sequence continues at coordinate 3,690 of NW_023178856.1, forward strand.
TAAGCTCTTAGAATTTGTAAGTGATTATAGCAAGGTCACAGTGTATAGGGCCAATAGATAAAAACCAATCATTTTCTATAGATTAACAATCAACAAATGTTTTAAAAGAAATTAAAACTACACCATACACAATAGCATTAAAAAGACAAAATACAGGGGCACCTGGGTGGTTCAGTCAGTTAACCATCTCCCTTTGGCTCAGGACGTAACCTCAAGGTCCTGGGATTGAGCCCCACATCAGGCTCCCTGCTCAGCGGGAAGCCTGCTTCTCCCTCTCCCACTGCCCTGCTTGTGTTCCCTCTCTTGCTGTGTCTCTCTCTCTCTGTCATATAAATAAAATCTTAAAAAAAACTAGACCAAATAAACAGGCTAGGGAATCCAGAAACACACGCACATATAACACAATGACTTTGTTTATGACATGCTAGCATTACATTGCAGTGGGGAAAAGATGGTCTGTCTCATTGTGCTTTGTCCATTCCATATTGCTAGGAGAAAAGGCAAATCTTTACTCCTTCTGCATAACATACAAGATAATCTATTTGAGAAGTATTTCTTATCTAAATTTGAAAAGTAAAATAGTAAAGATTTTAGAGGAAAACAGAAGAAAATCTCCATAACATAGAGTATCAAATTTTTAAATATTTTCTCCTTCCTTCCTTCCTTCCTTCCTTCCTTCCTTCCTTCCTTCCTTCCTTCCTTCCTTCCTTCCTTCCTTCCTTCTTTCCTTCCGAGTTGACACACAATGTTCCATTAGTTGCAGGTGTACAATAATAGCGATCGACAAGTTGATACATTATGCTATGGTCACCACAAGTGTAGCTACCTCCTGTTCCCATACATTGCTATTATAATAGCCTTGGCTATATTCCTTATGCTGTGCCTTTTATTCTCATGCCTTATTCATTCCATTACTAGAAGCCTGTATCTCCCATTCTCCTTCACCCATTTTGCCCAATCCCCCACGTCCCTCCCCTCTGGCAACCATCATTTTCTTCTCTGTATTTACAGGTCAGATTCTGCTTTTTGTGTCTTTATTAATTTTTTTATATTCTACTTATGGGTCAAATCATATGATATTTGGCTTTCCTCAGTCTGACTTGTTTCATTGGGCATAATACCCTTTAGATCCATCCATGTTGTCTCAAATGGCACCATTTCATTCTTTTTATGGCTCTGTAATATCCCTTTACATCTGCTTTATCCATTCATCTACCATATTTTGGCTATTGTCAATAGTTCTGCAATAAACTCAGGGGTGCATATATCTTTTTGAATTAGTGTCTTCATTTTCTTTGTGTAAATACTCAGTAGTGCAATTATGGGATCATATACCTCTATTTTTAACTTTTTGAGGTAACTCCATGCCTTTTTCCACAGTGGCTACACTGGATCACATTCCCACCAACAATGCACAAAGGTTCCCTTTTCTCCACACCCTTGCCAACACTTGCTATTTCTTGTCTTTTTTTTTATTTTAGCCATTTTGACACCACTGTGAGGTGATATCTCATTGTGGTTTTGATTTGCATTTCCTTGATGATCAGCATCTTTTCATGTGTCTGTTGGCCATCTGGATGTCTGCCTTGGAAAAATATCTATTCATGTCTTATGCCCATTTCTTAACTGTATTATTTGTTTTTTGGGTGTTGAGTTTGATTTCTTTATAGATTTTGGATACTAATTTTTTATTATTATGGTGTTAGCCAACATATAGTACATCATTAGTTTTAGATGTAGTGTTCAATGACTCATTAGTTGCATATTATATGCAGTGCCCATCATAAAACATGACTTCCTTAATACCCATCACCCAGTTACTCCATCCCCCTACCCCCTTCCATTCTGTAACCCTCTGTTTCAAGGAGTCCAGAGTCTCTCATGCTTTGTCTTCCTATATGATTTCTTCCCATTCAGTTTTCCCTAACTCTTTATCATATATGTCATTTGCAAATATCTGTCTCATTTGGTGGGTTGTCTTTTTTTGTTGTTGTTGATGGTTTCCTTGACTGTTCAAAAGCTTTTGATTTTAGTGTTGTCCCAATAGTTTAAATTTGCTTTTGTTTCCCTTGCCTGAGGAGACATATCTACTTATAAAAATGTTTCTACAGCCAATGTCAAAGAAATCTTGAGAAAGAGGAACAAAGCTGGAGGTATCACAATCCCAGATTTCAATATATCCCACAAACCTGTAGTAATTGAAACAGTATTGTACAGGCACAAAAATAGACACATAGATCAATGGAACCTAATAGAGAGCCCTGGAATAAACCCATGTTTATATGGTCAATTAAGGTGTGATAAAAACAGTGAAAATATACAAGAGGGAAAGAGTCTCTTCAACAAATGGTGTTGGGAAAACTGGACAGCTACATGCAAAAGAATGAAACTGGATCACTTTCTTACATCGTACACAAAAATAATCTCCCAGTAGATTAAAAACCTAAATGTAAGACCTGAAACTATGAAACTCCTAGAAGAAAATATAGTCAGTTATTTCTTTAATAGACTTAAAAAATTCCAGGTGGAAGGCCTTATGTGCTTTCTTATTTTGTTTATAATTTGTGGTTTTATTACATTGTGGTCAGTTAGTATTTGTAACACTTACACTTTAAAGAGTGATACACAATATTATTTGTAATCTAATGACAAAAATTTTTAAGCAAAGCCCAGAGAGCTACAGAGACCTTTTCAAACGTTTTTATAAGGGGCGTCTGGGTGGCTCAGTCGTTAAGCGTCTGCCTTCAGCTCAGGGCGTGATCCCAGCGTTCTGGGATCGAGCCCCACATCAGGCTCCTCTGATGGGAGCCTGCTTCTTCCTCTCCCAGTCCCCCTGCTTGTGTTCCCTCTCTCCCTGGCTGTCTCTCTCTCTCTCTCTCTCTCTCTCTCTGTCAAATAAATAAATAGAATCTTTAAAAAAGTTTTTATAAGAGTATATGTAGATTATACAAGATAAAAATTGATAATAGTTTTATTTTTACCATTAACACAAACTTCTGTTCATCAAAAGATACTATTCAGAGAATGAACAGGCAAGCCACAGAATGGTATGCATGTTTGCAATACATGTTTGCAAAAACTTTATTTCACTTAGGATGTATAGAGAATACTAAAAATCAACAAAAACAAGACTGACAAATCAATAGAAAAAAGGCAAAAATTTGGAATAAGTAATTCACAAAAGAAGATTCCAAGTGACTAAAAATTACATGAGAAAGTTCTTGATGTCATTAGGCATCTAGAAATTAAACCTATATTGACATGCCTATGAAACATCCTCTGTGTCAACTTGGATGGCTCAAATGAAAAAATAAATGCCAAATTTTGATGAGAATGTGAGGAAACATGAACTTCAATACACAATTGATGAGAGGATACATAGATATGGATGGCCTTTTGGGAATCTCTTTGGTAGCATATAATAAAGCTGAATGTATGCAATGTCTTATGACCTAGCAGTTCCCTGATAAGCAAATACTTAGGCAAATACACATAAATAAGCATAATTATCACCAAAAATATGTACAAGCTTGTTTACACAGCATAGTATGTAATATTCCAGGTGAAAAACTACCCAAACCTTCATAATAGGTACAATTAATGAGTAAATATGCTCTTTTCATATGAAGGAATACAATGTAGCAGCAGAATGATAAATAACTACCAGACCCAAGAGCATGGATAAAACACAGGAAGATGATGTTGAGTAAAAGCAGCTAAACAAAAAAGACTCTGTGCCATATGATTCCATTTACATAAATTTAAAATCAAACATAATTAGACCATGCTGCTGGGGGTGAGGATTGTGGTTACTTTTGCAAAAGAGCAATAAGGAAGGCACAAGAGGGCCTCATAGGGAGCTGGGTAGTATACTACCATTTGGATCAGAGTGGGAATTACATAGGTATGTTAACGTTGTTAAATTTCATGGAACAGTACACTTATGACTTCTAACCTTTCCCATGAGTATATAACATTTTAATGAATAAGTGTATGTAAAAAAATTGGAGATGGAGGAGGGAATAGCAAAGAACAATGGAGTCATCCTCCTGAAATATGATCTTCCAGAGCAGGGAATTTCTGCCTCTGCCAAAATTTAAACATGCCATTAAAAATAATTGTAGATCCATGGGATATTACTCAGCCATCAGAAAAAAATAATGAAATCTTGCCATTTGCAACAACGTGAATGAAACTAGAGAGTATTATGTTAAGTGAAATAAGTCAATCAGAGAAAGACAATTATCATGATTTCACTCATATGTGGAATTTAAGAAACAGAACAGAAGGGCATAGAGGAAGGGAGGAAAAAATAAAACAAGATGAAATCAGAGAGGGAGACAAGCCAAAAGAGACTCTTAACCAAGAGGGGAAAAACTCAGGGCTGCTAGAGGGGAGGGTGGTGGGTGGATGGGGTAAATGGGTGATGGACATTAAGGAGGGCACTTGATGTAAAGAGCACTGGTTGTCATATACAATTGATGAATCACTGAACTCTTCTTCTGAAACCAATAATACACTATATGTTAATTAATTGAAAGTAAATAAAATAAAAATAATTGTAGATCCCAAATCTGTGTTGTTCGGAAATTCTTTTTCCATAACCTTGAATGAATCTTCCAGGAACTATTACCTCTTCAGTTATAGAAATTGTAAAGTGAAGAATCACTTCTTGTTTCCTTTCCCTTTATTTTATCATAGTCTAAGAAAATGAAATCTAATGCTTTTGTATATGAATAGATATGTATGGTATAAATGTCATTGTTGTAGAATCATTTCCTTTTTTGGTGTTAGCTTTCTAGCCTAACTATGTATTTCATAAGAGAAAAAGAGAGAGAGAGACAAACCATAAAACAGACTCTTAACTATAGAGAACAAGCTGAGAGATGCTGAAGGGGAGTTGGGCAGGGACATGAGTTAAATGGGTAATGGATATTAAGGTGGGCACTTTTGATGAGCACTGGGTGTTGAATGTAACTGATGAATCACTAAACTCTACTCCTGAAACTAATTATTACACTGTATGTTAACTAACCAGAATCTAAATAAAAACTTGAAACTACAAAAAAAGAGGAAGATGTTTGTATGTAATGACTTAAATTTTTTCCAGTTTTATTAATAACTAAATGACATACATTATTGGATAAAGTGAAGGCATGCATACTACAAATGATAAATGAATTCAGTAAAGTTACAGGATATAAAATCAATGTACAGATCTGTTGTACTTCTATACACTAATAATGAAGTGTGGAAAGAGCAATTAAGAAAACAATCCCCGGGGTGCCTGGGTGGCTCAGTTGGTTAAGCATCTGCCTTCAGCTCAGGTTATGATCCCATGGTCCTGAGATCGAGCCCTGCATCAGGATCTGCACTCAGAGGAAAACCTGCTTCTCCCTCTCCTCCCTGCTTGTGCTTTCCCTCTCTATCTCTATTTCTCTCTCGAATGAATAAAATCTTTAAAAAAAGAAAGAAAAATCCCATTTATAATTGCATCAAAAATAATAAAATACCTAGGAATAAACTTAATCAAAGAGGTGAAAGACCTATGCTCTGAAAACTATAAAACATTGATGAAAGAAATTGAAGAAGACACAAAGAAATGGAAAGACATTCCATGCTTATGGATTGGAAGACTAAATATTCTTAAAATGTCTACACTACCCAAAGTAATCTACAGATCTAATGCAATCCCTATCAAAATGCCAACAGGATTTTTCACTGAGCTAGAACAAAAAATCTTAAAATTTGTATGAAACCACCAAAGACCCTGAGAAGCCAAAGCAATCTTGGGGCGAGGGGAGCAAAGCTGAAGGCATCACATTCTGGACTTCAAGTTATACTACAAAGCTGTAGTAATCAAAACAGTATTGTAGTGACACAAAAATACACACATAGATAAATGTAACAGACTAGAAAACCTAGAATAAACCCACAAGTATAGACGTAAAGGATCTATATTCTAGAAAATATAAATCACTCTTGAAAGACATTGAAGAAGACACAAGGAAGACATAAAAAGATGGAAAAATATTCCATGCTCATGGATCGGAAGAATTAACATAGGTAAAATGTCCATGCTACCCAGACCAATCTACACTTTCAATGCTATCCCGATCAAAATACCGATGACATGTTTTAAGGAACTGGAACAAATAGTCCTTAAATTTGTATGGAACCAGAAAAGGCCCGAATCACCAAGGAACTGCTGAAAAGGAAAAACAAAGCTGGGGGCATCACAATGCCGGATTTTGAGCTGTACTACAAAGCTGTGATCACAAAGACAGCATGGTACTGGCACAAAAACAGACACATAGACCAATGGAACAGAATAGAGAACCCAGAAATGGACCCTCTGCTCTTTGGGCAACTAACCTTTGATAAAGCAGGAAAAAACATCCAGTGGAAAAAAACAGTCTCTTCACTAAATGGTACTGGGAAAATTGGACAGCTACATGCAAAAGAATGAAACTTGACCACTCTCTCACACCATACACAAAAATAAACTCCAAATGGATGAAAGACCTCGATGTGAGACAGGAATCCATCAAAATCCTAGAGGAGAACATAGGCAACAGCCTCTACGACATCAGGCAAAGCAACTTTTTAATGACACATCTCCAAAGCAAGAGAAACGAAAGACAAAATGAACATGTGTGACTACATCAAGATAAAAAGCTTCTGCACAGCCAAGGAAACAGTCAAAAAAACTAAGAGGCAGCCCACGGAATGGGAGAATATATTTGCAAATGATACTACAGATAAAAGACTGGTATCCAAGATCTACAAAGAACTTCTCAAACTCAATACATGAGAAAAAAGTAAACAAATCATAAAATGGGCAGAAGATATGAATAGACACTTTTCCAATGAAGACATACAAATGGCTAACAGACACATGAAAAAATGTTCAAAATCATTAGCCATCAGGGAAATTCAAATCAAAACCACACTAAGATACTACCTTATGCCAGTTAGAATGACAAAAATTAACAAGGCAGGAAACAGCAATTGCTGGAGAGGATGTGGAGAAAGGGATCCCTTCTACATTGTTGGTGGGATTGCAGGTTGGTGAAGCCACTCTGGAAAACATTGTGGATGTCCCTTAAAAAGTTAAAAATTGAGCTACCCTATGACCCAGCCATTGCAATACTGGGTATTTACACCAAAGATACAGACGTAGTGAAGAGCAGGGCCATATGCACCCCAATGTTCATAGCAGCATTATCCACAATAGCTANTGGAAGGAGCCGAGATGCCCTTCAACAGATGACTGGATTAAGAAGTTGTGGTCCATATATACAATGGAATATTACTCAGCTATCAGAAAGAACGAGTTCTCAACATTTGCTGCAACATGGACGGCACTGGAGGAGATAATGCTAAGTGAAATAAGTGAAGCAGAGAAAGACAATTATCATATGATTTCTCTCATCTATAGAAGAAAAGAACTAGGAAGATGGGTAGGGGAAGAAAGGGATAAAGAAAGGGGGGTTAATCAGAAGGGGGGAATGAACCATAAGAGACTATGGACTCTGGGAAACAAACTGAAGGCTTCAGAGGGGAGGGGGGTGGGGGAATGGGAAAGACTGGTGATGGGTAGTAAGGAGGGCACATATTGCATGGTGCACTGGGTGTTATACGCAACTAATGAATCATCGAACTTTGCATCAGAAACCAGGGATGTACTGTGTGGTGACTAACATAATAAAAAAAAATTTAAAAAAAGAAAGGTTGTCTTAAAAAAAAAACCCACAAGTATATGGTCAATTAATCTTTAACAAAGTAGGAAAAAGACAGTCTCTTCAACAAATAGTGTTGAGAAAACTGGGCAGCCACACACAAAAGAATGAAACTGGATCACTTTCTTACACCAAAAAAAAAAAATAAACTCAAAATATATTAAAGACATAACTGTGAGACCTGAAACCATAAAAATCCTAGGAGAGAGCACAGGCAGTAATTTCTCTGCCATTGGCCCCAGCAACATTTTTCTAGATAGATCTCCTGAGGCAAAGGAAACCAAAGCAAAAATAAACTGTTATGACTACATAAAAATAAAAAACTTCTGCATAGCAAGGGAAATAAGAAAACTAAAAGACACGTGATATGATGAGCACTGGGTATTATGCACAACTAATGAATCATTGAACATTATATCAAAAATGATGATGTACTATACATTAATTGAATTTAAATAAAAAAAAAGAAACAACAAAAAAAGAAAACTAAAAGACTACCTTCAGAATGGGAGAAGATATTTGCAAATGATATGTCCTATAAAGGGTTAATATCCAAGCTATGTAAAGTACTTATACAACTCAACATCCAAAAAACAAATAACCCTATTAAAAAATGGGCAGAAGTCATGAATAGACATTTCTCCAAAGAAGACAAATAGATGGCCAACAGACACATGAAAAGATGCTCAACATCACTCATCATCAAGCCAATGCCAATCAAAACTACAATGAGATATCACCTCTAACTATCAGAATGGCTAAAATAAAAAACTCAAAAGACAACAATGTCATCAAAGATGTGGAGTAAAAGAAACCCTCTTGCAATGCTGGTAGGAATGCGAACTGGGGCAGTCACTCTGGAAAACAGTATGGAGGTTCCTTAAAAAGTTAAAAATATAACTACTCTGTGATTTGGTAATTGCACTAATTGTGTATTTACCAAAATAATATAAGAACCCTAATTCAAAGGGTACATGTACCCCTATGTTTATTACAGCATTATTTACAACAGCCAAATTATGGAAGCAGCCTAAGTGTCCATCGATAGATGAAAATAAAGAAGGTGCAGTATAGATAGGCAATGGAACATTACTCAGCCATAAAAAAAAGAATGACATCTTTCCATTTGCAACGACATGGATGGAGCTAGAGAGTAAAATGCTAAGTCAGTCAGAGAAGGACAAATACCATATGATTTCACTTTTAAGTGGGATTTAAGAAACAATAAATGAGAAAAAGATAAGAGAGAGAGAGAGAGAGAGAAAGGCAAACCAAGAAACAGACTCAAATGTAGAGAACCAACTGATGGACCAGAGGGGAGGTGGGTGAGGGGATGGGTTAAATAGGCAATGGGATTACAGAGTACACTTCTTGAGCTGAGTACCAGGTGATGTATGGAAGTGTTGAATCACTATATTGTATACCTGAAACAAATACATTTTATGTTAACTATACGGGAATTTTAAAAAATTAAAAGTGATCACTAATACTAAATAATCACTAATAATGATATTAATAATCAGTAAACTAACCTCACAATATAATGGGGAAAAAAATCTCTGTTTGAATTCTAACTCCAGCACTGTCTGTGTGATCTTGAGCCAAGTTATTAAACAAATCTCATAGATTCACACAGATCAGTTGGGATAGGTGTGATTAGAGCAGAAGAGAGGAGACTTGGGCTTTTTATTTTTTCAGTTTTTCTGCTACTTGCAACAGTTTACACATCTTGAGATCAGTTTCTATATTGCTCTTTTTCATGATTTTGTGTTCACTCTTTCCTGCTTCTTGGTATCACTAGAAAAACTTTTTCTGTGCAGAACATTGTCAATAATATGTTACTTAAATTTTGGACTTTGTCATATTCCATTAAGGTTGTTCAGTTTTGTTCTGGAAGCTAGTTAAATTACTATTGGATCCTTTGGGCCTGTCAGGTTTGCTTTCATTCTCTGTGGGGGTGGATAAGTATCAGTTTTGAACTTAGTTCTAGGGAACAGTATTTCAACCTTAATGCCCGGCCTATCTGTCATCTTTTTTTTTTTAAGATTTATTCATTTATTTCAGAGAGATAGAGGGCAGAGGGAGAGGGAGAGAGAATCCTGGGGCAGACTCCCTGCCGAGCACAGAGCCTGATGTTGGGTTTGGCAAGCAAACCCCGAGACGGCGAATGAAAAGATGACTCCAGACACCTTAGTAGGAGAAAGGAGAGGCCTGGGGACCAGACGCTCTAGTGGCAAAAGGCCCTGAACCAAGCTTTGTCTCCACTTTTATTGGGGTCTTAGCAATATATCAGGTGCAAGTGCAAAGCAAGGAGGAGAGTGTAACTTTAATGGTCAGGATAATAATACGTGGGGTGGCATGTGATAAGGACAAGGAGGCAAGGAGTCCGTGAAGTACATGACTACCACAGGTGCCTGTATTTCTTCAAAATTTAAACAATTACTCCCTAGATGAGAGCCTTGAGCCACAGTAAGAATCTGGCTTTTTTCAGCCAAGAAACTTTAAAGGAGGCCCAGCCTTCTAAGCACTCCTCCTTTGCTTTTCAAATAGTCTCATCCAGGGAGGCACATACGAATCAGATTTTGTCTATCCAGGCACTGTGAATTCCCACAGCCCGACATGGGAGACTCAATCCCAAGACCCTGAGATCATGACCTGAGCTGAAATCAAGAGTTGGGTGCTTATATTTGTTTTTCAGGTGTTCAGTTTGAGAAGATCTTTATAGATATTGGATACAAGGCCTTTATCTGTAATGTCATTTGCAAATATCTTCTCCCATTCCATAGGTTGCTTTTAGTTTTGTTGATTGTTTCCTTTGCTGTTCAGAAGCTTTTTATCTTTTTTTTTAATGATTTTTTTATTATATTATGTTAATCACCATACAGTACAACCCTGGATTCCGATGTAAAATTCGATGCTTCATTAGTTGCGTATAACACCCAGTGCACCATGCAATACGTGCCCTCCTTACTACCCATCACCAGACTATCCCATTCCCCCACCCCCCTCCCCTCTGAAGTCTTCAGTTTGTTTCTCATAGTCCATAGTCTCTCATGTTTCATTCCCCCTTCTGATTACCCCCCTTTTCTTCATCCCTTTCTTCCCCTACGATCATCCTAGTTCTTATGTTCCATAAATGAGAGAAATCATATGATAATTGTCTTTCTCTGCTTGACTTATTTCACTTAGCATTAGCTCCTCCAGTCCCGTCCATGTTGCAGCAAATGTTGAGAATTCGTTCTTTCTGAGAGCAGAGTAATATTCCATTGTATATATGGACCACAGCTTCTTAATCCAGTCATCTGTTGAAGGGCATCTCGGCTCCTTCCATGATTTGGCTATTGTGGACAATGCAGCTATGAACATTGGGGTGCATATGGCCCTTCTCTTTACTACGTCTGTATCTTTGGGGTAAACACCCAGTAGTGCAATGGCTGGGTCATAGGGTAGTTCAATTTTTAACTTTTTAAGGGACCTCCACACTGTTTTCCAGAGTGGCTGTACCAACTTGCATTCCCACCAACAATGTAGGAGGGATCCCCTTTCTCCACATCCTCTCCAACAATTGTTGTTTCTTGCCTTGTCTATCTTTGCCATTCTAACTGGCGTAAGGTGGTATCTCAGTGTGGTTTTGATTTGAATTTCCCTGATGGCTAATGATTTTGAACATTTTTTCATGTGTCTGTTAGCCATTTGTATGTCTTCATTGGAAAAGTGTCTGTTCATATCTTCTGCCCATTTTATGATTTGTTTATTTGTTTCTCGTGTATTGAGTTTGAGAAGTTCTTTGTAGATCTTGGATACCAGTCCTTTATCTGTGGTGTCCTTTGCAAATATATTCTCCCATTCCGTGGGCTGTCTCTTAGTTTTTTTGACTGTTTCCTTGGCTGTGCAGAAGCTCTTTATCCTGATAAAGTCCCATAAGTTCATTTTATCTTTTATTTCTCTTGTATCATTTGCAAGTATATTCTCCCATTCCATGGCTGCCTCTTGGGTTTTATTGACTGTTTCCTTGGCTGTGCAGAAGCTTTTTATCCTGATAAAGTCCCATATGTTCATTTTATCTTTTGTTTCTCTTGCCTTTGGAGATGTGTCGTGAAAAAGGTTGCTCTGGCTGATGTCATAGAAGTTGTTGCCTATGTTCTCCTNTCTCCTCTAGAATTTTGATGGATTCCTGTCTCACATTTGAGGTCTTTCATCCATTTGGAGTTTATTTTTGTGTATGGTGTGAGAGAGTGGTCAAGTTTCATTCTTTTGCATGTAGCAGAAGCTTTTTATCTTGATGAAGTCCCAATAGTTCATTTTTTTGCTTTTGTTCACCTTGCCTTTAGAGACGTGTCTTGCAATAAGCTGCTGTGTCCAAGGTCGAAGAGGTTATTGCCTGTGTTCTCTAGGATATTGATTGTTTCCAGTCTCACATTTAGGTCTTTCGTCCATTTTAAGTTTATCTTTGTGTATGGTGTAAGAGAGTGGTCCAGTTTCTTTCTTCTGCGTGTGGCTGTCCAATCTTCCTAGCACTATTTATTGAAGAGCCTGTCTTTTTCCCATTGGATATTCTTTCCTGCTTTGTTGAAGATTAATTGACCATAGAGTTGAGGGTCCATTTCTCTTGACTCTGGGAAACAAACTGAGGGTTGCAGAAGGGGAGGTGGGTGGAGGGATTGGGTAAATGGGTGATGGGCATTAAGGAGAGCACGTGATGTGATGAGTACTGGGTGTTACATGCAACTAATGAATCATTGAACATTATATCAAAAACTAATGATGTACTATATGTTAGCTAATTGAATTTAAAATAAATAAACAAACACGTTTAAAAAGAAAAAAAGTTGTGTGCTTAAATGAGCCACCCAGGTGCCCCTGGCCTGTCATCTTAACTAAATACCCACAAATGTTCAGCAAGCTCTCTGGATTCTGCCCCACAGCACTTGCTCCATCATAGGTTTCATGGAGTCTTTCCATCAAGTGTTCCCTTTGCCTCCAGATAAAACCGCAAATTTGAAGTGCTTCACCAGCTGCAAACCACAATCTCCTCAACTCATCAAAGCATCTGTATTTGTTTAGGCTCCACCTCCTTGTGCCACCATCTGGAACCAGGCAGCATGCTGTGGCAAACAATGTTTCATCCCATAGATTTCCTTCTTTCAAGGATCACAGTTCCGCACCTTCCACTGCCCAATGCCCACAAACAGTCCCCTAATGAATTATGTACAGTTTTATAGTTATTTATACTATAAATGTATGTCAAGGGCCAGTTACTATGTGATAGGTGAGCTAGTATCAATACCAAAATCTCAGTCATCACTCCATTGGGAAGCAAGAATTGAATGTCCAAGTGCACTTGAGACATTTTTTGTTGCCTTTTGCAGAAGACAGCTAGATTTAGAAACAATATGGTATCTAAAAATTCTGTGTCATTCTCTCTCAGGAAAGGGTTATTTAATTTCTGATGTAAGGGAGGCAATCTTTGAGTCCATAGAGTGTGATTGTGCTAAGGAAGAGGCTATACTGAGACTTCACTGGCTCAAAGTCAACCTTCTGATGTGAGGGAGGGCAGGAGTACCTATCTTTTCTGCTTCCCTTGAGGCAGTGAATGGTTGACTGACCAGCTGATTTTATAGTGTAAATGCAGAGAAGTACAAAAAATATGAAAGGAAAAGTCAGTTAATATTGCAAAATGTTGCCCTGCTCAAGTTGTGAATTTCCCTGTGTACTTTGCGTGGTCCATGAACTGGAACTAGCATGTAACCCTCTGCCTGACCATGGATGGCTCAGTAAGTACTGACCATGAAAAATTAAACATCTCAAAGGGCCTACTAAACATTAATATGAATCTGGTTGCATCAAAGTCCACTGACCTTGGTAATGGTGAAGACAGTCTTCTCTTCCAGAATGGGATAGGTTGGAGTTTAAGGAGGCTGTGTAGAAGTTTCAGCCATGAGCTGATCACCAACCTGGTTCGGGTTGTCCACCTGCACCCCACATGAACACTGCAGAATTGTCATAACTTCCCCTGGTTTATTTGGGTTGGGGTCAAATTATTCATGATGACCTCAGAAACTAAATACAAGTCAATCCTTTCCTGGAAATAGTACCAAACAACAACAACAACAACAACAACAACAACAACAACACTAAGGTAGCAGTATCATTGGGGAATGTTGTAAAAAAAATCCTGTTCTAAGAGACAAGAAAGTACCTTAGATTATCCAGGAGGCAGCAGGCACGGAGAGGGAAAGGAATGGGAAAGGGACTCTTCTCTTTTCCATTACACACACTGTCCTACAGGGAACTGTCATTGTCTGCCTGACACCTTAACATAATCTTTATGCCCCAACACCTTTGACAGAGGATTGAGTAACCCCAAAGAAAACATGATATCAGCACCCAAATAAAAAGTTTTTTCACCACAAAGGAAACCATAAATAAAACAAAGAGGCAACCTACTAAATGGGAGAAGATATTTGCAAATGAAATATCCAATCAAGGGTTAATATCCAAAATATAAAAAGAAATTATACAACTCAACACCAAAGAAACCCCAAACAATCCAATTTAAAAATGGGCAGAGGACCTGAATAGAAGTTTTCCCAAAGAATACATATAGATGGCCAACAGAGACATGAAAAAGATGCTCAACATCTCTAATCATCAGAGAAATGCTAATAAAACCACAATGAAATATCACCTTACATCTGTCAGAATGACAAGAACTAACAAGTTCTGCTAAGAAAGTAGAGATAAGGGAACCCTTGTTCATTGTTGGTAGGAATGTTAATTTGAACAGCCATTGTGAAAAACAATATGGTGGTTCCTCAAAAAGTTAAAAACAGAACTACCCTACAATCTAGCAATTGTGCTACTAGGTATTTACCCAAAGAATACAAGAACATTAATTCAAAGAGATACATGCACCCCTATTTTATAGCAGAATTATCTACAATAGTCAAATTATGGAAGCAGTCCATGCGTCCATCAATTGATGAATGGATAAAGAAGGTGAGGTATATATATATACATATATATATATATAAAATGGAATATTATTCAGCCATAGAAAGTATGAAATCTTGCCATTTGCCATTACAAGGATGGAGGTATAGAATATAGTGCTAAGCAAAATAAGTCAGTTAGAAAAAGACAAATACCATATAATTTCACTCATATGTGGAATTTAAGAAACAAAACAAATAAGAACGGGGAAAAGAGACACAAATCAAGAAATAGACTCTTAATCATAAAGAACAAACTGATGGTAACCAGAAGGGAGGGGGTTGGGGAGATGGGTTAAATAGGTGATAGGGATTAAGAAGTGCAGTTATCGTGATGAGCATCAGATGATGTATGGAATTGCTGTATATCGTACACCTAAAACTAATATAACACTGTATGTTAACTAACTGGAATTAAAATAAAATTGAAAAAATAGAAAGGTATTTGATCCAATAATTACACTATTGGATATTTACCCAACAAAAATAAAAACATAAATTCAAAAAGATATATGCACCCTTATGTTTATTACAGCATTATTTACAATAGCCAAGATATGGAAACAACATAAGTGTCCATCAATAGATGAATGGATTAGAAAGAATTAATATGTATACATATATACATATGCATACATATACATACACACATACATAAATACATAATGAAATATTACACAGCCATAAAAAGGATAAAAACATGCCATTTGTGGGATGCCTGGGTGGCTGTCAGTTAAGTGTCTGCCTTTAGCTCATGTTATGATCCCAGGGTCCTGGGATTGAGTCCCACATCAGGGTCCTTGCTTAATGGGGACCCTGCTTCTTCCTCTCCCTCTGCCTGCTGTTCCCCTAGTTTGTGCTCTTTCTTTCTCTCTCTCTCTCTGACAAATAAACAAAATCCTTAAAAAAAATCATGCCATTTGTTTTTTTTTAAAGATTTTATTTATTTATTTGACAGAGGTAGAGACAGCCAGCGAGAGAGGGAACACAAGCAGGGGGAGCGGGAGAGGAAGAAGCAGGCTCATAGCAGAGGAGCCCGATGTGGGGCTCGATCCCACAGCGCTGGGATCACGCCCTGAGCCGAAGGCAGACGCTTAACCGCTGTGCCACCCAGGCGCCCCAAAAATCATGCCATTTGTGACAACATGGATGAACCTAGAGGGTGTTGTGCTAAGTAAATAGGTCAAGCTGAGAAAAACAAATACCATATGATTTCACTCATATGTGGAATCAAGAATTTTAAAAAGCCACAAATAAATAAACAAAAAGCAGGATACAGAGAACAAACTGATTGTTGCCAGGGTGGGGGATGCAGGAATGGGCAAAATGGGTGAAGAGGAGTGGGAGGTACAGGCTTCCAGTTGTAGAATGAATAAGTTATAGGGATAAAAGGCACAAAATAAGTAATATAGTCAATGATATTGTAATAGCATTGTATGGTGACCAATGGTAGCCATATACTTGTGGTGAGTATGGCTAAATGTTTAAACTTGTCAGATCACTATGTTGTACACCTGAAACTAATGTAACATTGTATGGCAACTATTCTCAAAAAATTTTTTAATGAATAAATAAATGTCAGGTTCAAAGTGCTGAGAGATAAAATGAAGCCTAAATGAGGACAACTATCTTACTGTGAGACCAGTTAAGAAGAAGAGCACTGATTCATGGTACCTGATGTTGGTGCATGAGCCATTGCTGGAAAAGCAGATGTGAAATAAGCACTGATGTTCCATGGGTCTCAACCAGTCCTCTTACCAACAGACATTTACCTTATCTTTTCATGGGTTGAATCTGCCAACCATGCCTGCAAACACCAAGTGCCGGCCTCTGGATAAGATTATAGCAATACCTGAGGGCATGTCTATTCAAAAGGGTACATGTGACATTCCAATGTGGGTTATGACATTTGGGTATGTGTGTTTCCTACCTGCAGTAGGGTGAGAGGCAGGTGAAAGTGTGGAGTTATCAGTAAGAATCTGACAATATAGGACTAGTATTTGTCCAGAGGACAAAACAACATCTTCCTCCTATCCGACACTGACACCCTGCCCACTCCCAGGGCTTTCTCTAAATGAGGCACAGACACAAGGGCTTGGAATATTGTTCACTAAAATATAGTTCCCCGTACCCCTCCATTTAGAGTCTTCTGGTCCAGTTGGGTTGAAGCACAGGGTTGGACCAATACAACCAATACAAAATACCATATAATATACTAAACACTAAGAAAATCTGGTAAAGTACAGCACAGATGAAATGTATGAATATAATGATGTGCTAATTGTGTCTCCTAGACGTCAATGAGGGAGCTAATTTAAAATGATAAGGGTCAAAGAGGGTAGAAGTAATCAAGAAAAGCAGTGAAAGAAGGGGTAACTTCCAAGAGAAGGGAACATCATGTACAGATAGGAAATTGAACATGGCCAGTTAACGAGGTAAAAAAAAAAAAAGTACAGCTTTCTGGTCAAGTTGGGTTGAAGCACAGGCGTGGGCTCAAGAATGAAGCAGAATTCCTTTGACTCATTCTGCATCTTACCACCATTGACCCCTAATGTGCAAGGATGAGGACTCAGCCCCAAATCTCCAGTGAGAAGAAAGGAAGAGAGAGTGATGTGGCAGCACCCAGCCTTCACAGGCAGGCACTGGCTCAGCTTACCACTTAGAATTGTAAGAGAGAACACGGGTGTGTCCTACCCGCGTGGGTGTCACCTTGCAGTGTGCAGTGGTACTGTGCTCAGTGCTCCAGAATCTGGCCCATCACATGAGTCTTCCCTCTGAGGGAGGAGTGAGGAAAGGGCTTGAGATCAGGGCCTTTCCCTGGACTGAGGAGTGGAAAGAGAAGCCTGACCCCATTCCCCGTGAGTTAGAACCATGGATAGAAACTGATTTGGTCGTAGAACAAGGAGGTCACGTGTAAAAACCGATTTTGCTGTTAAAGTCTCAAATGTACTTAATTTGGAAACTGTTAAAACATAGACCTGTTTTCAAAACAAATGTAAATTCTGTAAAGTGAATTTTCATTTAAAAAATTAAAAAGTAACAAAATCTAGTATATAAATGCTAAGGATCTTAAAACTTTTAATCACAGTGCAAATTGACCACATAGTTTACTTGACAAAATATAGAAACATTCACAGAATTTAGCAGTGTGAGGTATATATAAGGTAAAAAAAATAAGTTAGTCACTTCATAAATTTATTATACCAAGTTAATTATTGTAAAATCAAGCATTATAAGAACATGTGAAGGCAGATTCAATAAATTATATGAATTGGTAATGTCCAGAATTGCCTAGTTCTAATATTGGTCAAAATCACTACAAACATCTCCCCATTCACTTATGAAATAGGATAGGCTTACAGGTGAAAAGCAAAAAAGAAAGATACCTTTACAGAAACGAATATAATGATGAGTTTGTATCATACATGCTATTCAAAGTAAGAAATGTTAGTTTTCATTTTATTAAAGTAAAATAGAATAAGGGGAAAGGAAACAAGAAAGGGGTGGAACTTTGTTAAAGATTCTTTTAATTGAAGAGATATTAATTCCTGGAAGATTCCTCCAAGATTAAATAAACAAACTTTCGAAAATGATGTAAGTTTGGAACAATTTTTTTTTAAAGATTTTGTTTATTCATTTGTCCGAGAGAGAGAGAGCACAAGCCGGGATTAGGAGAAGCAGGTTCTCTGCTGAGCAAGGAGCCCGATGTGGGACTCAATCCCAGGACCCTGGGATCATGACCTCAAAAAAGGCAGATGCTTAACTGACTGAGCCACCCAGGCATCCTGGAACGATTTTTTTTAATGGCATGTTTCCATCATTCGAATGTAGGATATTTTATTAATCATTTCTATTCATTGTAGACATTTGGGTAGTTTTTCATGTGGCATATTATATATTGTGCTTAAGCACAATCTTGGACATATTTTTGGTAATAATTGTGCTCAGTATGTGGATTTCTCAAAATGGTTTCCCAACAGTGGAGGTGCTATGTCACAGGGTATTGCATATGTTCAGATATACTATATGTTACCAAAAGGTCATACCAATTTACACTCCCATCAGTTATGTATCACAGTTTCCATCTCCCCACATTCTCACCAAAATTTAGCATTGTTATTTTTGTTGTTGTTGCTATTGTTGTTAGTCATTGGAATTGGTATATAGTGGGATGTCAATTGTAGGTTTGATTTCCTGATGCCTAGCACCTTGTCACTTTTTTTTTTTTTAGTCATTTGGAATCTTTTCTTGTAAAGTGCTTGCTCCACACTTTCATCAATTTTTCTACTGATTTGCTTGCCTTGCTTATATTGTTTTTTAGTTTTCTCTACACATACTAAGAGAAATTTTGAATATATGTATTGCAAATATTGTATCCTATTCTGTGGTTTGCCTTTTTACTCTAGTATCTTTTCATGAACCAAAGTTCACAAGAACCATAAAGAGTACAATTATTATAATTTTTATTCTTTATTTTTTGCATACATATATATGCACACACACAAACATTTTGTGGTTTTTAAAAATTGTTTTTGCACTTTGGGCTTTCCTTAAAAATTTTTTCCACTTGGTTACAAATAACACATATTACATTCCATAAAGCAGAGCTATTACAAACAATACCCTTAATCATAGTGTAATAAAATAGATAATTATAATCAAAATTAGAAAGCCCATGGGGTATTCCACCTAAATTTTTTTAAACTATTAGAAATGAGTTATAAACCAAAATTATTTCTCTTGGCTCTGGAGATATGTCATGAAAGAAGTTCCTGTGGCCAATGTCGAAGGGGTTACTGCCTATGTTTTCCTTCATGATTTTGATGGATTCCTGTCTCACATCAAGGTCTTTCATCCATTTAGAGTTTATCTTTGTGTATGGTGCGAGAGAATGGTCAAGTTTCATTCTTCTGTATATAGCTGTCCTATTTTCCCAGGACCATTTATTAAAGAGACTATCCTTTTTTCATTGGATGTTTTTTCCTGCTTTGTCAAAGATTAGTTGACCATAGGGTCGAGGGTCCATTTAAGGAGTCTCTATTCTGTTCCATTGATCTATGTGTCTGTTTTTGTGCCAGTACCATGCTGTCTTGGTGATCACAGTTTTGTAGTACAGCTTGAAATCAGGCAACGTGATGCCCCCAGCTTTGTTTTGCTTTTTCAACATTTCCTTGGAGATTCAGGGTCTTTTCTGGTTCCCCACAGATTTTAGGATTTTTTTCCAACACTTTGAAAAATGGCATTGATATTTTGATTGGAATGGCATTGAAAGTATAGATTCTTCTGGGTAGAATAGACATATTAACTATGGTTATTCTTCCGATCCATGAGCATGGAATGTTTTTCCATCTTTTTGTGTCATCTTCAACATCCTTCAGCAGTGTTCTGTAGTTTCTAGAGCATAGATCCTTTACCTCTTTGGTTAGGTTTATTCCAAGATATCTTATGGTTTTTGATGCTATTGTAAATGGAATCGATTCCCTAATTTCTCTTTCTTCAGTCTCATTATTAGTGTATAAAAATGCAACTGATTTCTGTGCATTGATTTTATATCCTGCCACATTAATGAATTGCTGTATGAGTTCTAGTAATTTGGGGGTGGAGTCCTTTGGGTTTTCCACATAAAGTATTATGTCATCGGCAAAAAGAGAGAGTTTGACATCTTCTTTGCCAATTTGAATACCTTTTTTTCTTTTTGTTGTCTGATTACTGTTGCTAGGACTTCTAGTACTATGTTGAACAATAATGGTGAGAGTGGGTATCCTTGTCGTGTCCCTGATCTTAAGGGAAAGGCTCTCAGCTTTTCCCCATTGAGAATGATATTGGCTGTGGGCTTTTCAGAGATGGTTTTTATGAAATTGAGGAATGGACCATCTATCCCTACACTCTGAAGGGTTTTAATCAGGAAAGGCAAGGGAAACAAAAGCAAAATGAACATATGGGACTTCATCAGGATAAAAAGCTTCTGCACAGCAAAGGAAAGAGTCAACAAAACAAAGAGGCAACCCATAGAATGGGAGAAGACATTTGCAAATGGCATTACAGATAAAAGGCTGGTATCCAAGACCTACAAAGAACTTCTCAAACTCAATACACAAGAAACAAATAAACAAATCAAAAAATGGGCAGAGGATATGAACAGAAAGTTTTCCAATGAAGACATACGAATAGCCAACAGACACATGAAAAAACGTTCAAAATCATAAGCCATCAGGAAAATTCAAATCAAAACCACACTAAGATACCACCTTATGCAAGTTAGAATGGCAAAAATTGACAAGGCAGAAAACAATAATTGTTGGAGAGGATGTGGAGAAAGGAGATCCCTC
The DNA here is from genome assembly GCF_002007445.2 of Ailuropoda melanoleuca. NCBI lineage: Eukaryota > Metazoa > Chordata > Mammalia > Carnivora > Ursidae > Ailuropoda > Ailuropoda melanoleuca. The sequence goes on from NW_023178856.1 coordinate 24,753, forward strand.
CTACATTGTTGGTGGGAATGCAAGTTAGTACAGCCACTTTGGAAAACAGTGTGGAGGTGCCTTAGAAAGTTAAAATTTGAGCTACCCTATGATCCAGCCATTGCACTACTGGGTATTTACCCCAAAGATACAGACGTAGTGAAGAGAAGGGACATATGAACCACGATGTTCATAGCAGCATTGTCCACAATAGCTAAATCGTGGAAGGAACCGAGATGCCCTTCAACAGATGTGGATTAAGAAGATGTGGTCCACATATACAATGGAATATTTCTCAGCTATCAGAAAGAACGAATTCTCAATATTTGCTGCAACATGGACAGCACTGGAGGAGATAATGCTAAGTGAAATAAGTCAAGCAGAGAAGGTCAATTATCATATGGTTTCACTCATTTATGGAACATAAGTAATAGGAAGCACGGTAGGATAAGGAAGGGAAGAATGAAGGGGGGATAAACAGAAGGGGGAATGAACCATGAGAGACTATGGACTCTGGGAAACAAACTGAGGGCTTCAGAGGGGAGGGGGGTGGGGGAATGGGATAGGCTTGTGTTGGGTAGTAAGGAGGGCACATACTGCATGGTGCACTGGGTGTTATACGCCACTAATGAATCATGGAACACAACATCAAACACTAATGATGTACCATATGAACTCAAAGACAGCATGGTACTGGCACAAAAACAGACACATAGACCAATGGAACAGAATAGAGAACTCAGAAATGGACCCTCGGCTCTTTGGGCAACTAATTTTGATAAAGCAGGAAAAAACATCCAGTGGAAAAAAGACAGTCTTTTCAATAAATGTTGCTGGGAAAATTGGACAGCTGCATGCAAAAGAATGAAACTTGACCACTCTCTCACACCATACACAAAGATAATCTCTAAATGGATGAAAGACCTTGATGTGAGACAGGAATCCATCAAAATCCTAGAGGAGAACATAGGCAGCAACCTCTACGACATCGGCCACAGCAACATTTTTCATGACACATCTCCAAAGGTAAGAGAAACAAAAGATATAATGAACTTGTGGGACTTCATCCAGATAAAAAGCTTCTGCACAGTCAAGGAAACAGTCAAAAAAACTAAGAGGCAGCCTACAGAATGGGAGAAGATATTTGCAAACGACACTACAGATAAAAGACTGGTATCCAAGATCTACAAAGAACTTCTCAAACTCAATATACAAGAAACAAATAAACAAATCAAAAAATGGGCAGAAGATACTAACAGACACTTTTCCAATGAAGACATACAAATGGCTAACAGACACATGAAAACATGTTCAACATGATAAGCCGTCATGGAAATTCAAACCAAACCCCATTGAGATACCACCAGATACCAGATAGAATGACAAAGATTAAAAAGGTAAGAAACAACAAATGTTGGAAAGGATGTGGAGAATGGGGAACCCTCTTACACTGTTGGTGGGAATGCAAGTTGGTAAAGCCACTTTGGAAAACAGTGTGGTGGTTCCTCAAGAAGTTAAAAATAGAGCTACGCTAATGACCCAGGAATTGCACTACTGGGTACTTACCCCAAAGATACAGATATAATGAAAAAAGGGACCATATGCACCCCAATGTTCATAGCAGCAATGTCCGCAATAGCTAAACTGTGGAAGGAGCCGAGATGCTCTTCAACAGACAAATGGATAAAGATGTGGTCCATAACAGAAGGGCACTACATTATTCTTAAAGGATGTATCCAAAAAGTGGATATGACAATTATAAATATATATGCCCCCAAGAGGGGAGCAGCAAGATACACAAGCCAACTCTTAACCAGAATAAGGAGACATATAGATAAAAATACATTAATAGTAGGGGACCTCAACACCCCACTATCAGAATTAGACAGAACACCATGGCAAAAACTAAGCAAAGAATCAAAGGCTTTGAATGCCATACTCGACGAGTTGGACCTCATAGATATATATAGAACACTACACACCAAAACCAAAGAAAACTCATTCTATTCTAATGCCCATGGAACATTCTCAAGAATAGACCATGTTCTGGAACACAAAACAGGTCTCAACCAATACCAAAAGATTGAAATTATCCCCTGCATATTCTCAGACCACAGTGCTCTGAAATTGGAACTCAACCACAAGGAAAAATCTGGAAGAAACTCAAACACTTGGAGACTAAGAACCATCCTGCTCAGGAATGACTCGATAAACCAGGAAATCAAAAATCAATTTAAACAATTTATGGAGACCAACGAGAATGAAAACACAANACAACGGTCCAAAACCTATGGGATACTGCAAAGGCAGTCCTAAGGGGGAAATACATAGCCATCCAAGCCTCACTCAAAAGAATAGAAAAATCTAAAATGCAGTTTCTATATTCTCACCTCAAGAAACTGGAACAGCAACAGAGGGACAGGCCTAACCCACTGACAAGGAAGGAGTTGACCAAGATTAGAGCAGAAATCAATGAATTAGAGACCAGAACCACAGTAGAGCAGATCAAGAGGACTAGAAGCTGTTTCTTTGAGAGAATCCATAAAATTGCAGACCACTGACAAGACTTACCCAAAAAAAAGAGAAAGGACCCAAATTATTAAAATTATGAATGAAAAAGGAAAGGTCACTACCAACACCAATGAAATTGGAAGGATTATTAGAAACTGTTATCAACAGCTATATGCCAAAAAACTAAGCAATCTGGAAGAGATGGAGGCCTTCCTGGAAACCTATAAACTACCAAGACTGAAACAGGAAGAAATTGATTTCTTAAATAGGCCAATTAACTATGAAGAAATTGAGTCAGTGATAAACAACCTTCCAAATAATAAAACTCCAGGCCCAGACGGTTTTCCTGGGGAATTCTACCAAACATTCAAAGAAGAAATAATACCTATTCTCCTAAAGCTATTTCAAAAAATAGAAACAGAAGGAAAGCTACCAAACTCATTCTATGAGGCTAATATTACCTTGATCCCCAAACCAGGCAAAGACCCCCTCAAAAAGGAGAATTACAGACCGGATTTCCCTAATGAATATGGATGCAAAATCCTCAACAAGATCCTTGCTAATAGAATCCAACAGTACATTAAAAGGATTTATCCATCATGACCAAGTGGGATTCATACCTGGGATGCAAGCATGGTTCAACACTCGCAAATCAATCAATGTGATACATCATATCAACAAGAAAAGACTCAAGAACCATATGATCCTCTCAATTGATGCAGAAAAAGCATTTGACAAAATACAGCATCCTTTCCTGATTAAAACCCTTCAGAGTGTAGGAATAGAGGGTACATTTCTCAATCTCATAAANGAAAAAGCTCAGGAACCATATGATCCTCTCAATTGATGCAGAAAAAGCAATTGACAAAATACAGCAACCTTTCCTGACTAAAGCCCTTCAGAGTGTAGGGATAGACGGTACATTTCTCAATCTCATAAAAGCCATCTATGAAAAGCCTACAGCAAATATTATTCTCAATGGGGAAAAGCTGGAAGCCTTTCCCTTAAGATCAGGAACACGACAAGGATGCCCACTCTCGCCACTATTATTCAACATAGTACTAGAAGTCCTTGCAACAGCAATCAGAAGACAAAAAGNTCATAGTACCAGAAGTCCTTGGAACAGCAATCAGACAACAAAAAGGGATCAAAGGTATCCAAATCGGCAGAGAAGAAGTCAAAATGTCTCTCTTTGCAGATGACATGATACTCTATATGGAAAACCCAAAGGAATCCACTCCCAAACTATTAGAAGTTATAGAACAATTCAGTAAGGTGGCAGGATACAAAATCAATGCCCAGAAATCAGTTGNGCGAGTAATAAGACTGAAGAAAGAAAAATTAGGGAATCCATCCCATTTACAATAGCACCAAAAACCATATGTTAACTTGGAATTAACTTAACCAGA
>NW_023178857.1:0-870 GCF_002007445.2 Ailuropoda melanoleuca
AAAAAAATAAAGGAACAAATCAGTCCATAAAGAGATAGAAGACTTTAATCAAACAGTACAAACTGAAACTGTATTCAACATCCAAACTATCCTCAACACCCAAACTACCCTATTCCCAGACAGGCAGTTTGGGTGGTCGAGTCTACCAATGATCAGGAAAAAGTAGTCTCCATCTTAAGTAAAGTCTCCCAAAGCATACAAACACATGGGGAATTATTTAACTCATTTTTCCAGGCTAGCTCTCTCTAATTCTAAAACCAGATGAGCACCCCATTTCCACACCGGAAAGAACACTTGAGCCAAGTTCACTCTTATAGTAGCAAACACCCTAAGTAAATTAGTAACACATTCAATATAGCAGTGAATTGAGTGAAAAAACAGGCTGTGCCTAAGAAATGAAAATATGGTTTAAATGAGAAAATACTTTCACTTGTAATTCCCCACAATGGCAAATTAAGGGGAAATATTGTATCGTGTCAATGGTCTGATAAAAGCCTTTGAAAAAAATTCAACATGAGTACAAGGTAAAAACTTTTAGCAAATTTTCTAACAGCTACCCCACACATACTCAAATGTGATATGTTAGATGCATTCCCTTTGAAGACAGGGACAAGACACAAATGTATGCTTTCACCTCTACTATTCAAAAGTACACTAGAACAGAGTGGAACTACGCATATCAAAATAAATAAGTATGAATATTGAAAAGGAAGATAACGTTGTGTAACCACAGGATCATCTACGTAGAGAATTCAAAGAAATGGGTACGTGGGATATCTGAATTAGTAAGAGACTTCAGAAAAAATAGTGTATGGTAGATCACTATAGCAAGATCAAGAGCCTTGCTACACACACACACACACACACACA
>NW_023178859.1:0-876 GCF_002007445.2 Ailuropoda melanoleuca
GCCCTGAACTCCCTTGATGCCAGTGTCCCCACCCCTCCCCCTGGGGTGACAGTGAAGAGTTTCTACAGACATTGCCGGCTGTTCCCTGGAGGGCTAAATCACCCCGGCTGGTGCCCCATTTACAACAACGGCTCTGTGATATTCCACTGGCTGCAAAGACCTTATTGTATGTTTACCTTTGTGCCACGGACGTACACTGAGCACATTCTTGGGCTTTGCTCTCGGAAATGATGCGGCAGTACTTAGCCGCGTATGGTTCAGTGTGTTCCTTGTGAGCGTGTGTCGTCTGCAGGGGTCTAGGTCTTGAGGTGAGGGTTCTAGGTCCGACGCTCTGTGTTCGTGGATTTTGACCGCTGAGGGCCTCTGAGCCAGTGATTCCCCTGTGCTCAGTAGTGTGTTCATGATCCCTGACGCCTGAGCTGTCACTTGGGAGGGTGATGGGGGGTGGGTTTTTCTGAGAGCTCCTCCTGGGGCAACACCTGCCTGTCACTGTCCTGCTGCACAAGGCCTGTCCTGGCTTGTCTCCATCTGCAGCGCTGGGTAACCGGCTGCCCCGTGTGGCCTGTTGAGCCCCTGCGGGTGCCACCTGTCTCCTGGACTGCAGGCCAGCCAGTGAGGGTAGGGGGGACAGGAGGAGACCCAGGGGGTCAACGAGTGGGTCTTGCTCTCTCTCTGATAGGGATCTGGGCACTCAGAAAAGTGAGCTTTTGTTTGGTGCTGACAAGACCAAACACAGACCTTTCCTTTTTCACATCAGTCTGCTGACCAGGGCAGACTCCCACCCTCCTGCTTCCTGCTCCCTCTCCTGCTGGGTTAGCCACGATTAGCAGTTGGGTGACTGAAAGAAAAACCCGATGCGGCCGCCTTTGGGTGGGA
>NW_023178860.1:0-22230 GCF_002007445.2 Ailuropoda melanoleuca
GTTCCTTGTAGGTCTTGGATACCAGTCTTTTATCTGTGGCGTCATTTGCAAATATATTCTCCCATTCCGTGTGCTGCCTCTTAGATTTTTGACTGTTTCCTTGGCTGTGCAGAAGCTTTTTATCTTGACAAAGTCCCACAAGTTCATTTTATCTTTTGTTTCTCTTGCCTTNTTCTCTTGCCTTTGGAGATGTGTCGTGAAAAAGGTTGCTCTGGCCGATGTCATAGAAGTTGTTGCCTATGTTCTCCTCTAGAATTTTGATGGATTCCTGTCTCACATTGAGGTCTTTCATCCATTTGGAGTTTATTTTTGTGTATGGTGTGAGAGAGTGGTCAAGTTTCATTCTTTTGCATGTAGCTGTCCAATTTTCCCAGCACCATTTATTGAAGAGACTGTCTTTTTTCCACCGGATGTTTTAAACAGGCCAATTAATTATGAAGAGATTGAGTCAGTGATAAAGTCTGACAAAACTCTTTGTTTTTGTTTTGTATTTTCCTTAGGTGATTAACACTTTAGGCCTTGTGGATCCGCTGAGGAAAGCAACGGCACTCACAAGAAGGAAAACAAGACTCAAAGTCTGTGTAGGTACAAAGTTTATTGCCCTTAAGACTTTGCTTCCTGCCTTCCATTTATAACCAAGAACGAAACCAACAAGAAATAGAAACCAAACACTGAGACTAAGCGATGCAAAAGAACAACGATAAAATTACAAATGAGAGGTAGAGCAATATCCTAAAGGCCAGTATGCAGCCTGCAGTTAACATTCCAAACTTGAAAACTGATGCTAAGAGTATTGGATTGATTTTTGCAATTGCACATATATACATTGTAGGTACGTGTATATGTACATACACTGCATATATACACACACACATCCACACAGACACCGTTTGAGCAAAGTGTTGGGGGAGGGATGGAAGTCCAAGTGGGTAAGTAGGTTTGAAAAGCAATAGAATGAAGTGTCCTGCAAGGTTGCACAGCTTGAGGAAACAGCCTTGACCTCTGTCGGTAAAGTGGTGCCTTCCACATAGGCTGCTTCCGAGGGTTGTACGTGTTCCTGTTTGTCCAGCTTGCGGAGTAATGCCTGGCACTGGAGTCAGCACTCAGGACTGTTGATTAGGAGTGAAATGAAGCAGCCCCAGCCTCGACCCTCACTGGCTGGGAGAGTGGGGAGGGCCCCTTCCCATTCCCTCAGATGAAGAACTGCCCGCTGGAGGGCATGTCACACCTCTCCTGGCAGGTTCCCACTGTTGCAGGTGACACTCCTGCCGATAGGGCAAAGTCAGTCAGTGCTTCTTGAATGAACAGGTGGCTGGACCAGATCCATGTTTCCCACGGGAGGAATGTGAGATGACTTTAGGTGGCACCCAGGTAGATGTGTTACATTTTAAAAGGTATTGATTACAGGGTGTGTTAGAAGAAAATATTAGGTAACACGTCAGAGCTGGGTGCTAAAAAAGGTGAGTTGATCTAAAGGACTCTTGAGGGGCCCCTGTGTGGCTCAGTGTGTTGAGCATCTGCCTTTGGCTCGGGTCATGATCTCGGGGTCCTGGGATTGAGCTCCATGTGGGGCTCCCTGCACACTTCTCCCTTTTCCTCTCCCTCTGCCGCTCCCCCTGCTTGTGCTGTCTCTTTTGCTTGCTCTCAGTCTCTCAAATAAATGAATAAAATATTAAAAAAATGTAAAATAAAGGAATATTAAATAGAGCAGGTGCATGGTGAATGTCATGAACATTTCAGGACAATCGTGGATTGAATGAACACTGTTAAAAGGTCTTTCTAAATCTGAGATCTTTCATCCTTTGCATTTTATTTCAACATCTATTTATTTATTTAACTTTTTGAGAGAGAGAGAGAACACGTGTGAGCAGTGGTGGGGAGGGGAGGGGAGAGAGAAAGACCCCAAGCAGGCTCCACGTCCATTGCAGCTCCAGACGTGGGCCTCAATCTCAAGAGTCTGAGATCACAATCTGAGCCACAACCAGGGGTCGGCTGCCCAACAGACTGTGCCACCCAGGCGCCCCTGGTTTATTCCTGGTGTGTCATGCAGTCACAGGAGCATCGTGTTAGAGTTGTCATTACTTGTGTATATGGACGTGCTCAGTCTTCCTTGTGGAGTGGTTGGACCGCTGCACCCACATCCCCTGGCTGCTTCAGTCCACGTACCATCTAGGGGCCATTTGAAGAAGGGGCACAAATCCTAATTGCTATTCGAGAACCATCCATTGATACCTTCTGATCAGACCAAGAAAGACTCAGTAACACAGCCTACACCTGGAGGGTGGGGAGCTTGAAAGAAATCTCAGAGCCGATGATGGCGATCTCTTCAGAAGCGTAGCCTCGCCAGTGTGCTTGGCTGCACGAAGGTCAATGCTGTGTGGAAACTCCCAGATATCCTGAAAGGGAAGACCTAACCATCCCATGTCAGTCATCTTTTTCCTTTCATTCTGTTCAAATAAGTCTCAAAAGGCTTTTTCATAAACACAAAATTAGAATTCTAAGCAATAAGAAAAACACTGACTAACTGGCAGTGTTTCTTCTTTTTTCAGTCTTAAAATTGATGGTGTCTTAGAATGAAATATGGCATATGGTTAGTGTAGAAAAATTTTAAAACAGAGAAGTTAAAACACACACCACACACACACACACCCATGCACCCCAGAAATCTCTGAGGTTTCTCCTGTTTCTCTGCTGTTCTTCAGCCTCCCTGCCTACCTTCTGCTACTGGAACATTCCAAGGCACTTCCTGCCCCCGTGCATTTCTATCTGCTATGCGTCCTGTCTGGAATGCCTTTTGCACAGCTCTCTCTGATCCTGTGGGACTCCATGTGGCCTTCCCTTTTCAGAGAGGCCTCCCTTTTACCTTCTCTAGTGCAGGTCCTTCCATCCCCCATGCTGTTGTCCTTCATCTGGCATAAGATCTTACGTCTCTTTGTCTCTGTCTCTTCCCGGGCTCCCCACGGTATCGTCAATGCCTGGCACTTAGCAGACACTCAGCAAGTATTGCTTGACTGGATCCATAGTGGTAAACTGAGGGCGAANCGTCTCTTTGTCTCTGTCTCTTCCCGGGCTCCCCACGGTATCGCCAATGCCTGGCACTTAGCAGACACTCAGCAAGTATTGCTTGACTGGATCCATAGTGGTAAACTGAGGGCGAATGCAGGAGCTGCTCCTTGTCATCCAGGAGAGGGCAGTAGGAAGTACAGGGAGGAGCTCCTGGAGGATGGCAGCTTGGTCAGCTTTTCAGCAGGTAGAGCTGCTGAGTGGTGGAGCGAGTGCCTTCTTTGTGGGGCATGCTCAGGTGTTGTTGAAGGGTTCTTGCACCGGATGTCAGGGTTGGCCGGTCATTTGGAATGTTCCTTCCAACCAGACATCCATGTTTGAGGACTGTTCTCATCACTGGTCTGTGGTTCTTGCTTCAACTGCAGATGTGGCTTTTACCACTAGATGGCACTAGATGATGCCTTTGAGGACAGTGCTCATCCGACCACCAATAGAGAGCAATTGTCTCTGTTTTAATTATTGAAGTAATCGTTGATCTATACAATGTTATATCAGTTTCAGGTGTGCGACATAGTGATTCGACAAGTCTGTATACGTTACTCAGCTCTCACCACGATTAAGTATAGTCACTATATGTCACACAGTAGGGCGTTGTTAACAATTTTATTTGACCATATTCCAGACATTGTACTTTTCATCTTTGTGAGTTATTTATATAAGTGGAAGATTGTAACTCTTAATCCCCTTCACCAATTTCGTCCCCCCGCTTTTACCTCTGGCAACCATCAGTTTGCTTTCTTTCTTGAAGAGTCTGTTTTGTTTTGTTTGTTTGGAGAACAGATTTTTCATGACACTTATACCCCGAACACATACTTCCACAAAAGCTTCCCGAAACAGTCTTTAACTCTTACAGTATGTAGTCCATACTGATTTTTTCTAGTTTACTCTAGTTGACTGTATTTTCTAAGATGGTGATTTGCAAACTATTACATTGATTTTTATGACATGGATGGGTCACAATTCATCATTTGAAAAGCACCATTTTAGACAACTGAGGCTTTCACCCTTGTAAAACTCTATAGGTCAGCTTTCCTTGACAATCTGGGCTTCCAGGTAATTGTGTCGCTTAGTGTGTACTTTGTGTGTTTCTGTGTTGAGTTGCTGCCTTGAGTAGCCGAAGGTATGTGCTTCCTTATGGGTGTCTGTGGGAACATGGACGTGGGAGACTGGGGGGGGACATGTTTGTACAGGATTTGCACCTGTCTTGTAGTCAAGACAGCAGTAAGCCTTGTCAGTGGATATAAAGAGAAAATAGAATATCTATCTGCTTCTGGGAGCTCAGAACCCAGCTGGGTGACATCACAAACACACACACACACACACACACACACACACACACACACACCCCCTACCCCTTTCACCTTACTCCTCAAGCAACTGGAAATGAGCTAATGCACTCAGGATATCATTTAGGATGTTTCAGGGTGTAAATAACAGAAGACCAACTCCATTTGGTTTATTTATTACTTTTTTAAAAACGTAAATTCAATTAGCCAACTTACAGTACATCATTAGATTCAGATGTAGTGTTCAGTAGTTTGTCAGTTTTGTATAACACCCAGTGCTCATCACATCATGTGCCCTCCTTAATGCCCATCACCGAATTACGCCACCCCCACCTCCCCTCCAACCCTCAGTTTGTTTGCTAGCGTTAAGAGTCTCTTATGGTTTTTCTCCATCTCTGATGACTTCCCATTCTGTTTTCCCTCCCTTCCCCTAGGTCCTCTGCCCTGTTTCTTATATTTCACATATGAGTGAAACCATATGATAATTGACTTTCTCTTACTGACTTACTTCGCTCAGCATAATACCCTCCAGTTCCATCCACGTGGGTGTAGATGGTAAATTTTTGTCCTTTCTGTTGGCTGGGTAATATTCCATTGTATAACTATATACCACATCTTTTTCCATTCATCTATCGATGGCCATCTTGGCTCTTCCCACAGTTTGGCTATTGTGGACATTGCTGATGTGAACATTGGGGTGCACATGCCCCTTCGGGTCACTACATTTGTATCTTTGGGGTAAATACCTAGTAGTACAATTGCTGGGTGGTAGGGTAGCTCTTTTTTTTTTTTTTTTTAAGATTTTATTTATTTGTCAGAGAGAGAGAGCACAAGCAGGGGGAATGGGAGGCAGAGGGAGAAGGTGGCTCCCCGCTGAGCAAGGAGCCCGACGCGGGACATGATCCCAGGAGTCTGGGATCGTGACCTGAGCCAAAGGCAGATGCTCAACTGACTGAGCCACCCAGGTATCCCAAGGTAGCTCTATCTTTCACTTCTTGAGGAACCTCCATACTGTTTTCCAGAGTGCCTGCACCAGTTTGCCTTCCCACCAACAGTGTAAAAGTATTCCCCTTTATCCTCATCCTTGCCAACATTTGTTTCCTGTCTTGTTAATTTTAGCCATTTTTGCTGGTATGAAGTTTTATCTCATTGTGGTTTTGATTTGTATTTCCCTGATGCCAAGTGATATGGAGCAGTTTTTCATGTGTCTGTTGGCCATTTGTATGTCTTCTTTGGGAAATATCTGTACATGTCTTCTGCCCGTTTCTGGATTATTTTTTGAGTTTTGAGTTTGATAAGTTCTTTATAGATCTTGGATACTAGCCCTTTATCTGATAAGACATTTGCAAATATCTTTTCCCATTCTGTGGGTTGCCTTTTAGTTTTGTTGACTGTTTCCTTTGCTGTGTGGAAGCTTTTTATCTTGATGAAGTCCCAATAGTTCATTTTTTGCTTTTGCTTCCCTTGCCTTTGGAGATGTGTCTAGAAAGAAGTTGCTGTGGCTGAGGTGGAAGAGCTTGCTGCCTATGTTCTCCTCTAGGATTTTGATGGATTCCTGTCTCACATTGAGGTCTTTCATCCATTTTGAGTTTATCTTTGTGTATGGTGTGAGAGAGTGGTCAAGTTTCATTCTTTTTCATGTAGCTGTCCAATTTTCCCAGCACCATTTATTGAAGAGGCTCTCCTTTTTCCATTGGATTTCTTTCCTGCTTTGTCGAAGATTAGTTGACCACAGAGTTGAGGGTCCATTTCTGGGTTCTCTGTTCTGTTCCATGATCCATGTGTCTGTTTTTGTGCCAGTACCATGCTGTCTTGATGATTACAGCTTTGTAATAGAGCTTGAAGTCTGACATTCTGATGCCCCCAGCTTTGGTTTTCTTTTTCAACATTCCTTTGGCTATTTGGGGTCTTTTCTGGTTCCATACAAATCTTAGGATTATTTGTTACAGCTTTGTGAAAAAGTTGATGGTTTTTTCATAGGGATTGCATTGAATGTATAGATTACTCTGTGTAGCATAGACATTTTTTTTTAATTGTTGTTCAAAGTCATTTGAATATTGTAGAGATTTATTGACCTGTGNAAACAATATTCTTCCAATCCATGAAGAATGGAACGCTTTTCCATTTCTTTGTGTCTTCCTCAATTTCTTTCGAAAGTGTTCTATAGATTTTGGAGTACAGATCCTTGACCTCTCTGGTCAGGTATATTCTTAGGTATCTTATGGGTTTTGGTGCAATTGTAAATGGGATCGATTGTTAGTGTATAGAAATGCAACTGATTTCTGTGCAGTGATTTTATATCCTGCCATGTTGCTGAATTCTTGTATGAGTTCTAGCTATTTGGGGGTGGAGTCGTTTGGATTTTCCACATAAAGTATCGTGTCATCTGCAAAGAGTGATTGTTTGACTTCTTCTTTGCCCATTTGGAGGCCTTTTATTTCTTTTTGTTGTCTGAATGCTGAGGCTAGGACTTCTATTTGAACAACTGTGGTGAGAGTGGGCATCCCTGTCGTGTTCCTGACCTTAGGGGAAAAGCTCTCAGTTTTCCCCCATGGAGAGTGATACTAGCTGTGGGCTTTTCGTAGATGTCTTTTATGTTACTGAGGTATGTTCCCTCTATCCCAACACTGTGGAGAATTTTAATCAAGAAAGGATGATGCATTTTGTCCAATGCTTTTTCTGCATCGAGAGGACTGTATGCATCTTGTCCTTTCTTTTATTAATGTGATGTATCATGTTGATTTGATTTGCGAATGTTGAGCCACCCTTGCAGCACAGGAATAAACCCCACTTGGTCATGGTGAATACTTCTTTTAACGTACTGTTGTATCCTATGGGATAGTATGTTGGTGAGAATTTTTGAACCCATGGGGTCTTTGTCTGGTTTTGGGATCAAGGTAATGCTGGCCTTATAGAACAAGTTTGGAAGTTTCCCTTCCATTTCTATTTTTTGAAACAGCCTCAGAAGAATAGGTAGGAGTTTTTCTTTAAATGTTTGGTAGAATTCCCTTGGGAAACCATCTGGCCCTGGACTCTCGTGTGTTGGGAGATTTTGATCACTGCTTCAATTTCCTTGCTGGTTATGGGTCTGTTCAGATTTTCTGTTTCTTCCTGATTTAGTTTTGGTAGTTTGTAAGTTTCCAGGAATGCATCCGTTTCTTCCAGATTGCCTCATTTGTTGTCATGTAGCTGATCATAATATGTTCTTAAGAGTGTTTGTATTTTCTTGGTGTTGGTTGTGATCTCTCCTCTTTCACTCATGATATTATTATTTTGGTCCTTTCCCCTTTCTTTTGGATAAGTCTGGCTAGAGGTTCATCAGTCTTATTAATAATTTCAAAGAACCAGCTCTAGGTTCATTGATCTGTTCTACTGTTCTTCTGGTTTCTATTTCATTGATTTCTGCTCTGCTTTTTATAATTTCTGTTCTGCTTGGTCTAGGCTTTATTTGCTGTTCCTTCTCTAGCTTCTTTAGGTGTAAGGTTAGCTTATGTATTTGAGACTTTTCTAATTTTTTTTGAGAAAGGCTTGTATTGGTATGTACTTTAGGACTGCTTTTGCTGAATCTCAAGGGTTTTGAGTAGCTGCGTTTTCATTTGCATTCGTTAAGAATTTTTTTAATTTTTTTTTAAGATTTTATTTATTTATTTGACAGAGAGGGAGACAGCCAGCGAGAGAGGGAATACACGCAGGGGGAGTGGGAGAGGAAGAAGCAGGCTCCCAGAGAAGCAGGGAGCCCAATGTGGGGCTTGATCCCAGGACCCTGGAAACATGCCCTGAGCCGAAGGCAGACGCTTAACGACTGAGTCACCCAGTTGCCTCGAATTTTTTAAAATTCTTCTTTAATTTCCTGGTTGACCCATTCATTCTTTAGTAGGATGCTCTTTAGCTTCTGAGTGTTGGTGTTCCTTCCAAATTTCCTCTTGTGATTGAGTTCCAGTTTCAAAGCATTGTGGTCTGAAAATATGCAGGGAGTAATCCCAGTCTTTTGGTATTGGTTGGGACCTGGTTTGTGACCCAGTGTGATCTGTTCTCAAGAATGTTCCATGGGCACTGGAGAAGAATGTGTGTTCTTTTGCTTTAGGATGGAATGCTCTGTATATATCCATGAAGTCCATCTGGTCCAGTGTGTCATTCAGAGCCCTTGTTTCCTTGTTGATCATCTGCTTAGATGATCTGTCCATTGCTGTGAGTGGGGTGTTGAAGTCCCCTATGATTATTGTATTATCGTCAATGTATTTCTTTAATTTGGTTTTTAATTGACTTATATAATTTTCTGCTCCCAAGTTAGGAGCATAAATATTTATAATTGTTAGATCTTCTTATTGGGTGGACCCTTTAAGTATGATATAACATCCCTCTTCATGCCTTACTATAGTCTTTGGTTTAAAATCTAATTTGTCTGATATGAGGATTGCTACCCCAGCTTTCTTTTGAAGTCCATAAGCATGATAAATGGATCTCTACCCTCCTCACTTTCAATCTGGAGGTGTCAGAGTCTCTTGTAGATAGCATGTGAATGGGTCTTGCTTTTTTATCCAATCTGATACCCTGTGTCTTTTGATTGGAGCATTTAGTCCATTTACATTCAGAGTAACTATTGAGAGATATGAATTTAGTGCCTTTGTAGTACCTGTAGAGTCCCAGTTTCTGTAAATTGTTTCTGTTTCTTTCTGGTTTACATTACTTGTGGGCTCTGTCTTCGCTTAGAGGATCCCTTTTAATATTTCTTGCAGGGCTGGTATAGTGGTCATGTATTCTTTCAGTTTCTGTTTGTCCAGGAAGCCCTTTATTCCTCCTTCCATTCTGAATGACAGCCTTGCTGGATAACATATTCTTGGATCTATGTTTTTCTCATTTAGTACCCTGAATATATCATGCCAGCCCTTTCTGGCTTCCAGGGCTCTGTGGATAGGTCTGCTGCCAGCCTAGTGTTTGCTACCCCTTTAGGTTAGGAACCTCTTGTCTCGAGATGCTTTCAGGATATTCTCTTTATGTCTGAAATCTGCAAGCTTCACTATTGTATGTTGGAGTGTTGATCTCTTTTTATTGATTTTGAGGGGTGTCCTCTCTATATCTTGGAGGTGTCAGATATTGATTTTGAGGGGGGGCCTCTCTATATCTTGGACTTGTATGCCTGTATCCATCCTGGGATAGGGAAGTTCTCAGCTATGATTTGCTCAAATATACCTTCTGTCTCCCCTCTCTCTCTTTCTTTATTCTTGGGGACCCCAGTAATTCTATTGTTTTGCATTATGGTATTGCTGATTTCTTGAAGCCCCCCTTCATGGTCCATTAATTGTTTTTGTCTCTTTCCCTTGGCTTCCTTCCTTTCCATCAACTTGTCTTCTATGTCACTTACTCTGTCTTCTGCCTCACTTACCCAGGTGTTAGAGCATCCAATTTAGACTGCATCTCAGTTAAAGCATTTTAAATTTCGGCCCAATTAGATTTTATTTCTGCACTAAGATTCTCTAGTCTCTTATGCTTTATTCAAGCCCAGCTAATAACTTTATAATAGTTATCCTGAATTCCAGCTCTGACATTTTACTTATATCCATATCCATTAGATCTGTGGCAGAGAGTATTGCCTCTGGTTCTTTCTTTTGTTGTGAATTCCTCCTTCTAGTTATTTTGCTCAGAGAAGAATGGATGAACAAGAGAGCAAAATCAAAAATGTTAACCACGATCGAAGCAAAATCCACACTAGATGAATCCAAAGAGTTCAGAAACCAAAAAAGAAAAAAAATAGGGTGGGGGAGAAGAGAGAATATAATCTCCCAGGTGTTCAAAACAGGGTGATCCACTTGGTCTTGGGTGTATTTTAGTCTGTTTGTTAAAAAACACTAAATCCCAATAATGTAAAATCACCAATGTGTGTGTGTATGTATATATACATATACAGAAACATAATAAAATTGAGTAAAGTGAAAAGAAGCCAAAAATGAAGAATATATCTAAAAAATGTAAATGTAAAAAAATGAAAGTTAAAAAAAGACCTAAAAACAAAGAGTTGATAATATAAGAAACTAGTTGAAAAGGAAAAAAAGGAAAATTTTAAACTGAAAGATAAACAAATCATGAAAAAACCTTTGAATTTTATTTACTGTTTTCCCCTAGTGCTTGCTCCTAAACTTGGTGTTCACCTGTTTTTCCACATGGTTTTCTGGGGGAGGGGTCCGCTGTGCTGATTCTCAGGTGTCTTTGGCTAGGGGGAGTTGTACCTTCCATTTCCAGGGGGCCAGGTTCAGTGTAAACTGCCTCTAGTTGGTCTGTATGGCTTTTGTTCCCTGAAGGCTTTCTGGGCCTCTTTAGAGGATGAAAACAAAAGTGGTCACGCCCTGATCTCCAGCCCCAGTGCTGAAAGATCATGGTTCCCTCTCTTCAGTAAACCCTCAGGGATAAGGGGTCTTCACTTTTGTGTATACCAAACTCTGCAGTCTCCTGCAGTGCATGCCTGCACTGATCCTCCCAGGAGAAGGCGGAGGGTCGCGGCTTTTTATGTCCTTTGCAGGGCCCCCACATGATAGCTGTTGCCTGACCAAGTCGCGGTTTGAGGTTTATGGCAACCCCCTCCTCTGCTCCCTGACCCTAACAGATTTCCCGGCTCCAGTGCCTGGGAACTCTTCTGGTTCGGGTACCCCCATTTTTCCTGTGACCCTAGGGACCCTGAGACCACACTGTCCCACCTGGGATTCTGCCCCACCTTGCCACCTGAGCACCTTTCAGGCAGGGACGTCTTTCACTTGGAGTAGATTTCTAAAGGTCTGATTTTGCACTCTGGGGTTATGTCACTTTCTTGTGGACGGCTCACACAGGCTCCCTCTCCCTGCAGATGATCTTCCCATATATCCCCGCAGATTCATTTCTCCGCACCTTCTACTTTGCAAAAAGTGGTCACATTTCTCTTTGTAGAATTCCAGCAATTCTTTCTGTACATCTCAGATTGAATTCATACGTGTTCAGAAAGACGTAATAGTTATCTAGCTAAATTACAGGGACCAGATGAATTGAGGTCCCCTGCTGTTCCATCATCTTGCCTCCCTCCCTCTATTTATTACTTTTTAAAAAAATATTTATTTATTTTAGAGAGTGAGCAGGGGGATGGGCAAAGGGAGGGAGAATCCTGAAGCAGACTCCCTGCTGAGCACAGAGTCCGACACGGGGCTCAATCCCGGGACCCTGAGATCATGATGTGAGCCTAAACCCAAGGTAGCCACTGAACTGACGGAGCCACCCAGGTACACCTCCGTTTGGTTGAAATGTTAAACACAGGGGTGCATGGGTGGCTCAGTCAGTTAAGCGGCTACCTTGGGCTCAGGTCATGATCTCAGGGTCCTGAGATCGAGCCCCACGTCGGGCTCCCTGCTCAGTGGGAAGTCTCCTTCTCCCTCTTCCTCTGCTACTTCCCCTGTTTGTGTTCTCTCAGTTATTCTCTCTCTCTCTCAAATAAATAAATAAAACCTTAAAAAATAAATGGTAAACATATATATTAGTTCACAAGATAACTGATGAGGGGCAGAGCAGACTCCAGGCCCACAGTGACTTGGCATGGCCCTAGCGTTCCAGGCTCCTTCCCCTACGTCTTGTTGTCCTAAGGCTAGTTCCACTTAGGTTTGCCAGAAGACCTTCAGGGATATTTGGACTTCAGCTCCCCAGTTTAGAACACCAAAACATTGCTTCCTTGTAGTGTAGACCAGGGAGAGTTTAGGCTACCATAGCATTTTCCGGTGGTATAGACCAGAGAGTACAGGCTACTCTAGCATTTTCTAGGTTGTAGCAGTTGTGTTGGTTTGTTCCTGGTTTTCCCACTATGACCTGCTTAAGGGATGTGGAAGGACTGGTACCTGATACAGAGCCGGGGGAAATACTTAGGTTGTCGTGAGTTTTACAAAACAATCCTGGATCTCCTTTCCTATGGACACGGAACTTGTGGTTGAGCAGAATTGTATGACTGGCTCTGGCCAGCGAGTTTGCTGAGGGAATAGTGGTGGCAGGTCTTCTAGGTGAGGTAGGAGGTGAGGTTATGTGCTCTCTAGGGTCCTGGGAAAAGAGTTAGCCGCATGAGTAAAGAGAGGAAAGAAATGGCCACTGTGGGGAGGCTGAGGGGCCGTGTATGTGAGCGCCAAGACAGATGGCTGAGTCTGTTGACATTGGTAAGGAGCACCAAACGTGCCTCTGTTGGCCTTTTGAGGTGGATGATTTTCCTCCTTGACCTGGGTCCTGAGCACTGGGCCAGAACCTAATGACCTCTACTCACCTGCCTTCTTTCCTCGTTTCCAGGTTTACAGTAAGCCTTGGCTACTGGCATGACCCTTACATCCAGCATTTTGTAAGACTGTCTAAGGAGAGGAAGTCCTCCGAAATTAACAGGCAAGTGACCCCCTCCCTCCCAACGTCCCCTCATCAGCCCAGAGGCCTGAGGTTTTAGGAATTCATTCTTAAAAAGAGAGAGTTCCAGTGTTCACTCTCTCCAGGCATATGAAAGTGCTGATTTCCCAACATCCTTATAAACACAGTGTATTATGAACCTTTTCAGTGTGGTCAATCTGATATGGGAAAATGTTATCTTACAGTAATTTTGTTTTATAATCCTCTGATTTTGGGGGTGAAGTTGAAAATCATTTTTGTATGTTTAAGAGCCATTTATATGATGTTTTACTGTGAATTGTCTGTTCAAGTAAGAAATTACTTTTTTGGCCTTATTAAAGTGGTAATAACACTGTTAGGCTCTGCAAGTCCTTTCTATCAAGGCAGAGAAAGGATTTGAGGTGGGAGGGTGACTCAGTCTCAGCCAGACTGAGAAATTAACCAAGTGACCACAGTCCTTGTGTGTGCCAGGAATCCTGGCCCTAAAGATGGAGCCTATGGGTAGATTCTATAAGAAATGCAAAGAAAGTTTAAAGTGGTGGTCCCTGAGAAAAAGGACGTGGACCTTACTTGGAGCTCAGGATGAACCCAGGCATCAGGAAGATGGGGCCAGGCCTGGCTAAGAGGCCTGAAGCCTCCCTCCTGGGCTCCTGAGGCAGCTTTCTATACCACTGTTGCAGAGGCAGGGACCCACCTCGGGGCCTCGGGAGCTGGGTGCCCCAGGCAGCATGTCAGCCAGCCTGCCTGCCTTCTTCCTCTGCCTGTGCTGGCATCTCCAGACTGGGGCCCACTAGGAGAGTGCTTCCCAAACAGCGTGTGGTGAGCATTTTTAAAGTTTTTTCCCCAATAATCAGTCTGTTGTGGATGATACTCTATAACATACAATAAAAATGATTTCCTCGAAAAATAAAAAGCGAGAGACACATAAAATAGAAGCTCAAATTGTGTATTAGGAGAATCAATAGACATAAAATTCTTTTTTTTTTTTAAAGACTTTATTATTTATTTGACAGAGATAGAGATAGCTAGCGAGAGAGGGAACACAAGCAGGGGGAGTGGGAGAGGAAGAAGCAGGCTCATAGCAGAGGAGCCTGATGTGGGGCTCGATCCCATAATGCCGGGAGCACACCCTGAGACGAAGGCAGACGCTTAACTGCTGTGCCACCCAGGCGCCCCTAGACATAGATTTCTTATGTCATACTGCAGTAAGTTTCTAAATGCTACTCAAATTTTGTTCTTAAAATAGTTATACTTAAGCACAAGGTTCTAGAACACAGATTTTATCTTCCTTTCCCCCTCTTTTATTTCCCATCTCCTTTGCTCCAGCTCCCCACTCTGGAGCTAAACAAGTCCATTTATTGGGCAACGTTTACTCCTGGCTTCACCTCCCACCGATGCTCTGTGAGGCCATTTTATAAACATAGAGGCTCTTACCCACACAGGATAGAGATGAAGGGAACACGGTAAGAAATACTTTTTTTGTTTGTTTTGACATTTATCCGCCCCACTTCCTGACCCCAAAATACTATTTTTGTCATGATCTCGGAATTCTGAGTTTGAGCTGAGTCCTAAGTAGCTTTCACCTAGCTATGAAAAAGCACATTTCCAAGAGGAACATTTAGATCTGATGTTTTAATGTAAAACACTTGTCTTTCCTATGTAAAATAATGGGACATTTTATTTTAATTTTTAAATATTTTATTTATTTATTGGAGAGAGAGAACATGAGCAGGAGGGGCAGAGGCAGAGGGAGAAGCAGGCTCCCAGCTGAGCAGGGAGCCCGATGCAGGGCTTGATCCCAGGACCCTGAGATCCTGACCTGAGCCAAAGGCAGACGCTTAACCAACAGCCACCCGGGTGCCCCAAGGGGCAATTTATTTGTAAGGTCATTAATTCCACCATTAAATCATTAAATAGATTGTACGTACTTTGCTTGTAGCTGACCCGGAGGAAGAGCAGAAATGTCCTGATTTGCTTTTCTCCTGGTTTGTGCTCTGCAGGGATGATATCCCACCTCACTGAGCAATAGCTTGTCTCTGTCTTTTTCTCTCAGGATATTTCGCTCGAGTCCATGGCGTCAGACAGCTTATAAAGGCATTTCTACGGAAGACAGAATGTCATTGTCAAATTCTAAATCTTGGGAGTGGGATGGATACCACCTCTGGAGATTAAAGGTAAATGAAAATTCCCCCTCTTCTTTCCCAAATTGTTTCAACTGTGAAGGTGCCCGCCTGGTTCAGAAATGTTAAAATATATTCAGAGGCAATGCAGTGACTGTCTGTCTCGCGCCCCCGTCCCCAGCTGCTTGCGCCTGCTGCCCCTTCAGCCACATACTTAGTGTCCCCAGGGCCCTGGTGAAGGATGGGTGCCTTGCATCTCATCCTTTGCTGTTACAAACAGGGCTTAGGATAAAAATCCTAGTAGACATTTCCTCTGCACGTGTGGAAGAACCCTGCCCGTGGAATTGTGAGACCCAGAACCCCTACATGTTCCATATTGGCGATAATGAAGATTTTCCTGTCATCCTGCTAGTGTCTTCGGTACAGGCTGGACATGCGCACGGCTGGGTGATGGTGCGATGACATAAAGGCCTTTAGCAGCTATTCCCGGATTTGGTCCCTCACCTGCTCTGTTAGGGAGCAAGAACAGGTGTAACTACGCTCACTGACAGGAAAGGAGACGGGTCCGGTTAGTGGCAGAACTGGGACAAATGGGCTGCAGCTCCTCCAAATCCAGGTTCCTTCCCTGTTCTCTACACAGAGCCTTGTGCTTGTTCAGGGGGGTCTCTGCAGTCTGTCGGGCNGGTCTGTCGGGCTGTGGTGCATCTGTACCTCAGTGACCATGGTGTGGTGGAAGGAACGGGAGCAGAAGGCAGTGGCAGAACGTGTGCAGTGTGAGCAGAAGCCACTGGAGAAATGCCTCCTCTCAGCCCGACACCATTTCGACTTGGTCCCGACGTTTGGATTCTCCCCGCTGTCATGTAGGTGGGTTAATAATGAATAAATCTGACATTTTTGTTCCTGGGAACAAGGTACATTGAGACTTAGGTACCCCTTCCAAGAAAAAGGTTCTCTCTCAGGAGTGAGGAAGGCGAAGAGCCCAGGGTCGGTAAGATATTGTGGAGGTGTTTTGTTTTGTTTGATAATTATATTGGTCCAAAGGTGTTTTAAAGAATAAAAGTTTCTTTAAATCATAAAAATAAACAACGNGTTTTTTAAAAAAATTTAAGTTTCTTAAATAATAAAAATAGACAATGCTTCTTTGCTTCTTGGAGCCTGGGCCTCTCGGGCCAAATTTAGCCCACCCAGCTATCGTTGTAAATAAAGTTTTATTACAACACAGCCACTCACATTTAGTTGCATCTTCTCTATGGCTGCTTTACCAGCATGACAGCAGAGTTGAGTAGTTACAGGAGAGGCCGTCTGGCCTGCAAAGACTAAAATACTTTCTGGCCATTTACAGTAAATTTGTTAATCCCTGTATTGAGAAATATGTGCTTCTAGAACAGGGCAGGGAAAATCTTGGCTGCCAGTCTCGTTGTCTCATGCACCTTCCCCCAGGGATGTTCCCCCAGCTGCACCAGCAGAGGCAGTGTGTCACAGGCTTTTTGCTGCCACCATCATGGTAGCTCGTTCTGTATGATCTCAGGGGCCCAAGAC
Source organism: Ailuropoda melanoleuca (assembly GCF_002007445.2). Lineage (NCBI taxonomy): Eukaryota > Metazoa > Chordata > Mammalia > Carnivora > Ursidae > Ailuropoda > Ailuropoda melanoleuca. Next base: position 16,379 of record NW_023178860.1, read on the forward strand.
TTTGTGGCAGTTGAAGGCTCCCCACTTCGGGCAGCGGGCACCACTAGGGCCCAGGAAAGCCAGTACCGTCACAAAAACAGAATAAAGGGGGAGTGAACCCTTTGGGATTTAACCCCTTTAAGGCACTGCAGCTCCTCAGTGTCTCCCAACTTCTATTTCCACACAACCCGAGGATCAAGGACGCAGAGGGTGGGTCTCACCTCGGCAGCCTGTGCTGCGGTTGGCCCTGCAGGATGCCCTTCCAGTCCAAGGGCTGTGCTTCCTCACGGCGGTCTCCGGCTGCTGTCCGGGAGCTGGTCCCAGCTTGGGTGTCTTCCACACCTCCTGTGACTCTCCAGCTCTCGTTGAGTGATGAGTCAGACGGGCTCAGGGAATCCCAGAGTCCAAAGTGGAAGTGTCACCTGCTGCAGCCATTTTGCTCCTTTTGCAAAGCCCAGAAAGAAGCTGCCTGTTCCTTAGAGGCTCGAGGTGTGCCTTTAGGTAGCTTTCCCTCCACAGTGACCCCTTCTTCAGAATTATTCCAAGGTCAAGGAGCTGATGCATGGAGAGCTCTTTTTTTTTTTTTTTTTAAGATGTATTTATTTATTTGAGAGAGAGAGAGAGAGTGGTGAGAGGGGCAGAGGCAGAGGGAGAATCTTAAGTGGACTCCCCGCTGAGCACAGAGCCCAAGTGGTGCTCGATCCCAGGACCCTGAGATCCTGACCTGAACCAAAATCATAGTCAGCCACTCACCCGACTGAGCCACCCAGGCGCCCCAAGGGGAAGCTCTTTATACCAAAGTAAGAAGTAAGAAGGACAGCATGCTGTCCTTCATCTGCTTTTAATTGTTTTCATTGTCTTTGGGAATTTTGACTCTCCTTAACCTTTCCTATCATATGAGTAACGTTCTGGAAGCGTGTTGTGGAGTTTCCTAACAGAAGTTACGTCCTAGTCTGCCCTAAACCTTTCCTCCTAGTAGCCTCAGCTAGCTCGTCCATCGCCACACTCTGCAGACGGGCAGGCATGTGTGGCAGCTCTGAGAGTGAACGGTTGAGATGGGTGAGCCTATCTCTTCTGACACGTTACGAAGCAGTCCTTTACTCTGTCCTCCTGTGTCCCTCTGTCTCCCTCCCTCTCCCCCAAACCAGACCCTCTGAGATTTTCCACAAGGGTGGAGGGGTAGCTGGACCTATAGTTCTGACACTTACCCTTAGGGGTCACCTCCTACTACAAAATGCTTGCTCGTGATTTCTGCCCCCATCATGCCGACCCTGGGGTCAGCAACTCCCCATCCCTGCTTCCCATCGCTCCTGACTGTCTATATAGGTGGGTTAATATACATACTACATACTACCGTCTACATACACGGTGCTCTTCCCTGCTCAGTTGCTCACATCAGAAACAGGGGTGTCATCCTGACCCCTGCTTTTCCTTTGGCCCAGCCTGCACCGGCGACCACCACCACCACCGGATTCTGGACACCGGCATCTGTGTTTCTCTTTGTCTTTCCCCTTTGACCAACTGGTTCTGTATTTCTGGAATAGAAGTAAGGTGAACACGAGGGTGTTAAAAGCATACATGGTGGGGGGGATGCCGAACAGTCAGCAGGTTGTGGAGCGCCTCATTTCTTGCCACACCTCAGGGGCGTGAGGAGCTGCTACAGGCGACACACAGCGTGCGGTTGAAAGAGGCCAGAAAGGGGTGTCCTTGCAGTTGGGGAGCTGAGGAGAAAATGCGTTCAAGAATCCTCATCAGAGCTGAGTGAGTGATTGGACATGACAGAGATGGAGAGAATGTGCTAGGAGCCCAGGGGGTGACCAGGCTGGGGAGGCAGATGGTGGAGCAGGGCCGTGAGTGTGTCTGTCTATGTCTCTGTGTGTGTCGGTCTCTGTGAGTCTCTGCGTGTGTGTGTGTCTGTGTCTCTGTGTTTGTGTCTTTGTGTCTATGCCTCTGTGTGTGTCTGTGTGTAGGGGTCTGTATGTCTACATGTCTGTATTTTGTATCTTTGTTTCTTTCTCTGTGTCTGTGTCTCTTCTGTCTGTGTGCCTCTGTGTGTGGGTCTTTGTGTCTCTGTGTATATGAGTGTCTTTGTCTAACTCAGTGTGTATGTTTGTGTGTGTGTGTGTCTTTCACACTTTCATTACTGCAGCCCACATTAAAAATAAATGTACAGGCCAGGCCAGGCCCCACATCTGTGTACCCGTGTCAGTAAATCAAAGGCACACCCATGGCACTTAGTAGGGCTGGTCCTGCTGTGCGTGTGGCTTGTGTATTTATTTCCTCATGAGTCCTCACAATCCCGTGAGGTGTGGTCAATTTCTCTACTGTGCAGACGAGGAAAGCTTGGCCCAGGGAGTTTAGTGACTTGCAGTGCCTCACAGCAGACATGTGGTGGAGTGGGATCTGACCCCCATTCCCTGGCTGCAGACGCCTGCCCTTTCCCACCCACCGTATGTGCCTCTCACAGAAAACCGTAAATGTACCACAAGACAGTGCTTGCCCTCAGTGACGGGGATGCTTTGGGATATTTGCTGTTGTGTCCTATTTGATCCCGCACATGCTGGCCCGAACCCCTCCCTCCCAAACACACAATTGTTTCCTGACCCTCTCTAATCTGTCTCAGCCTGCTTTTTGGAAAATCTGTTAGGTCCTACTTCCCCAGCGCCTCTCAGTGCCTCCCCACCTCTATCCCAGTGGCTGCTCCCCCAGTTCAGGCTCCCTGTGACTTCTTCCCTGGACCTTCTTCCTGGACGGCTCTGAGAATCTCCTAACATTTGTCCTCTATCCATTCTCCACACAGAGTCACCTGAAAAGTACCTTTCTGACCATATCGTTCCTGATTTAAATCCCTGAAATAGCCCATTGCTGTTTCGGGCTTAGTACTCGGGACATGAAGATGGTCAGTAAATGTATGCGGGAATACAGAATTAGCAAACTTGCTGTGTATTTTTCCTCAGGATGAAGATCTCCCATGAAAATATTTTGAGGTCGACTTTGCAGTAATTGTCATGAGAAAGCTACACGGCATCAAGTAAGTGTGGCTTGGACCAGAGGACAGAGCCGGGCAGANGTAAGTGTGGCTTGGACCAGAGGACAGAGCCGGGCAGAGTCAGAGGCAGCGGTCAGGAGGGGGCCGGATGCATGCCAGAGACCTCATTTTAGGGGACCTTCCCCTTGGACCCCCTCCCCGCTTTCTTGCTGGCCCTGGGACCTCATTCCAACCTGTCGAGCAGTCTTCCACATGCAATACACTCTCCCTTGTGACTGTTCTGTCCATGAATGTCATTTCTCTGAACCTTGAAAAGAAATGACCTACAGTAGTTTCATGATCTGAATTGTTCTGTGTATTTTGTCTACTTCGTTATCTCCAGGGCATAGAGAGGTGCCCAGCCCAGAGCAGAGGCGTCCTCAATATTGTTTGAGCGAATGAATGGGAGGCTGAACTTAGTCATTTACTGTCTGTGAGATATTCCAGGGGCCACCCTGAGGCCAGGTTTTAAGGAGTTTGCAGAGCTGTAGAGGACGAGTTTGTGAATCTCTGCTGGGACTTTTGTAGCACCGTGTGAAATGTTTCACTTGGACCACCTCATTCAGTGCTCAGAGCAGCCTCGTGAATTCTGGTGGGGAAACCGAGGCTCAAAGCAGTGAAGCGAATTTCCATCACGGCACCTGTGAAGGAAGGGGCGGAGCTGAGATTTAAGCCCTTGCCTCAAGCCCAAGGGTTTGGAAGGGAACTCCCTTCCCTCTTTTTAAATGAGTGATTTCAATAAAATATGGTCTTGCATTTAAAAAAAAAAATTTTGGTGAGCATAAAAGTTTCAGCTTGTCCTTCAAGGATGTCTAATTCTCATCATCTGGAAATATTTTTCAAGTATGAGGTTGATCTAGTTTATCATATGAAAACAAGGTTTTCACCCTTTCCAAATACAAGATTCTGTTACAGTAAATATGCTGTTTGGTTGCCGTCTGGCATCTGAGGCTGGGCCTCTGCAGATGACGACCTAGCCTGTTGGGACCCCGAGTGAACTAAGAGGAAGCGGGCTCTCACTCAAGCCCAGAGGTGGCTTNGTAAGTGTGGCTTGGACCAGAGGACAGAGCCGGGCAGAGTCAGAGGCAGCGGTCAGGAGGGGGCCGGATGCATGCCAGAGACCTCATTTTAGGGGACCTTCCCCTTGGACCCCCTCCCCGCTTTCTTGCTGGCCCTGGGACCTCATTCCAACCTGTCGAGCAGTCTTCCACATGCAATACACTCTCCCTTGTGACTGTTCTGTCCATGAATGTCATTTCTCTGAACCTTGAAAAGAAATGACCTACAGTAGTTTCATGATCTGAATTGTTCTGTGTATTTTGTCTACTTCGTTATCTCCAGGGCATAGAGAGGTGCCCAGCCCAGAGCAGAGGCGTCCTCAATATTGTTTGAGCGAATGAATGGGAGGCTGAACTTAGTCATTTACTGTCTGTGAGATATTCCAGGGGCCACCCTGAGGCCAGGTTTTAAGGAGTTTGCAGAGCTGTAGAGGACGAGTTTGTGAATCTCTGCTGGGACTTTTGTAGCACCGTGTGAAATGTTTCACTTGGACCACCTCATTCAGTGCTCAGAGCAGCCTCGTGAATTCTGGTGGGGAAACCGAGGCTCAAAGCAGTGAAGCGAATTTCCATCACGGCACCTGTGAAGGAAGGGGCGGAGCTGAGATTTAAGCCCTTGCCTCAAGCCCAAGGGTTTGGAAGGGAACTCCCTTCCCTCTTTTTAAATGAGTGATTTCAATAAAATATGGTCTTGCATTTAAAAAAAAAAATTTTGGTGAGCATAAAAGTTTCAGCTTGTCCTTCAAGGATGTCTAATTCTCATCATCTGGAAATATTTTTCAAGTATGAGGTTGATCTAGTTTATCATATGAAAACAAGGTTTTCACCCTTTCCAAATACAAGATTCTGTTACAGTAAATATGCTGTTTGGTTGCCGTCTGGCATCTGAGGCTGGGCCTCTGCAGATGACGACCTAGCCTGTTGGGACCCCGAGTGAACTAAGAGGAAGCGGGCTCTCACTCAAGCCCAGAGGTGGCTTCTGGGCTGAAAAATGCATTGGCCTTTGTGTATGGTTGTTGTGGTAGAGGATTCGGCTCTCCGAGGTCTGATTTGTTGCATATCCTGGAGGAGGGAGTCATCCCATCGACGTTGTTGACTTCAAGTCTGAATAGGAGTCCTTTTTTCAGTGAACTGTGAGCAATGAGCACCGCGTTAAAGATTTTGTTTGAGAAGAGGCAGGAAACTGGAGACGACTTGGAAAACCTGGAACATCGGGAAAATCCTTGCTGAGCTATCCTGAGCGATTTCTGAGTGTTCAGTATTTCATGATGAGATTGTGAGTGGGCATCTGATTCTGAGTGTCCTGCTTAGTGACCTCGCAGAGCCCCAGTCCACTGAAGTGTGACTGCGTGTGCTGAGGGCCAGACGTCAGGAGGCAGCAGGCCCTGTGGAGTGAGTGGCCCTTGCTTTGAACAGGAGCAGGATGTATTTGCCGTTCCTGGAGTGGGTGTTTGCAGTTCTGCTGAAACTGAGCTCCTTGACTCATTTCTCTCTTTCCCATCTTCCCACAGAGTCAAGCCTTTCTTATCACAACCCATTATAGAATTACATTCGGAGGACCCACTTCAAATCGGCAAGTACCCTTAACCTACTTGGTACGATGTGCACTATAGAACGCTCTTTGCTTTTTTCCCCTTTTCCTTTTAAAAGGGGTGTGTGTGTGTGTGTGTGTGTNAGTGACCTCGCAGAGCCCCAGTCCACTGAAGTGTGACTGCGTGTGCTGAGGGCCAGACGTCAGGAGGCAGCAGGCCCTGTGGAGTGAGTGGCCCTTGCTTTGAACAGGAGCA
>NW_023178861.1:0-882 GCF_002007445.2 Ailuropoda melanoleuca
ACCAACAGCTCTGTACAGTCCCGTGATTACAGTCACAGGGACCCTGTCTTTCCCATAAAGAAACAAGGCACATGACCTGACAACACAGGTCTGAGTGTCTGAAGTCAGGATGCTCAGACGTCAGCCCCTCTGAAGTGTGGGCTCCTCTCCTTGGCTTCTTGACTCCGCCTGATACACACCTGGGGTTTAGCCAGTGTCTGATGAATGAAAGATCAGCTGAAATAGGAGAAAATGGCCTAACCAGAAAGCCAGTGCTGTATGTGTAGGAACGAGCCTTACCTTGCTCAGGAATTTTCCATCGGCAAACATCTTGGCAAGAGCAGACACTACTGCACAGAGCAGTGCAGAGATCAACACCATCACTCCGCCTGCTGTCAGCCACGAGAGGCCACAGAAATAGCAGGAACTCTCGGCCGAGGTGCACACAATGACGTGAAGAGCAGAAAGAACCAGGAACATCAGATAAAACAGTAGAGAAAACACAGGCGACCACAGAGGAACCTCCAGTTCAGCCTTGTTGCTCAGAGCTTGTGGGATGCTGAGGAGGAGCAGGGCTAGAACCTGGAACAGGAAAACAGCAGCAGTGTCCACGACTGCTGGGCTCAGAGAGAACTGACCTTGTGTCAGCTGTTCAAATGTTGGAAACACAAGAGAAACATGATTTCTGATGAGCTGCCAAGAACGTACGCGTGCAGCAATGTGGAGCACAGACAGCTGATGCCTGACGGTACTTTGGGCACGAAGACACACGATGAAAGAGTTCAACGAACAAGGAAACTGGTATTTTCCCATTTTTAGAAAAAAATAGTATTTTATATGCTTTAAACTACAATATTCTGGCTGAGTTACCAAATCAGTTTAACAGCTGAGCCATAACTCCAC
>NW_023178862.1:0-888 GCF_002007445.2 Ailuropoda melanoleuca
CCAGGTGGGAGAAGGCTTTGGAAGGCCCCACCCGAGAGTAAGAACAGAGACCCCCGGTTGAGCTCCTACTGTGTCCCAAGCACTGAGAGATGTACAGACCACACGTTTTCTCACGAAATCCCTGAGGTGGTCTCAATGATTATTCCCATTTTATGGATGAACAGCTGGGGCTTGGAGAGCTCCTGTGAGCAAGCCTGACCAGGATGACAAAGGCAGTAAGTGGTAGAGGACAGCGCCCAATGGGATGCCCCATGCTGTCCAGTTTCACAGTCCTCATCTTAGCCCCTGGGACAGGTGTGTAGAATAACGGCCCCCATTGGCTCGGGCCACCTTGTACACATCGTCCTTAGCAGTGTGGCTTTCCTCTCCCTCCCCCTCCCCACATGAACTGAGGTCCATTTCCCCACCCTCTGAATCTGATGTGGCCACGTAACTCGCTTTGGCCAGTGGGCCAACAACAAAGGACACAAATAAAAGCTTCAACAGCACTTATGCACAGAATATCCCCCTTTCTCGCTGTCAGGCATCATTCTGCAGCCCCATTAACCCAGCTGAGCTGGTTCCCCAGAGGCACGGGAGAGGGCCTGGGCATCCCAGCCCTGGCTGAGCCCTCGGGTGCAAGCACCACGCCGCTGAGCCCCAGCCACGCTGCAGAGCCCCAGCCATGCTGCCCAGACACAAGAAATGTCCAACCAACCCACAGAATCAGGAGAACTAACAAATGTTTGTTGTTAAAGGCACTAAGGCTTGGAGCTGTTTGTTACGCAGAGAAAACTCACCGATACAATCACCAAGTCATCTTTACACGCCAGCAATGGTGATAAAACACAATAAACTTGCAACTTAGAAAGATCAGCCTCAAGTTGGTGATTGTCGAGAGACGTGGAG
>NW_023178863.1:0-3032 GCF_002007445.2 Ailuropoda melanoleuca
CTCCCACATCCAGAGCTTGGTGTCCTCGAGGAAGCTGTCATGTGGGCTGCCTTGGCAGAGAAGGTTTCATCTGCTTCGGGGGCTGAGTGTGTGAGTGACATCCCCCCCCCAAAGCATTTGTTGTTGCCCAGTTCAAGAGTTAAGAGTTTTGTCATGTTCTCAGGGCACCTGGGTGCCTGTTGTTTAAGCACCTGCCTTCAGCTCCGGCCATGATCTCAGGATGCTGGGATCGAGCCCCTGTTGTGCTCCCTGCTCAGTGGGGACTCTGCTTCTCCTCTCCCTTGTGTGTACTCCCACTTTCTCAAATAAATAAATAGAAATCGTTAAGAAAATAGGAGTTTTGTCATGTCCTGGAGACCAGCCTGGGTACCTTGCCTCATTGTTTGTGCTCTGGACCGAACTCACAGGGCATCGGCCTAGGAAGGGGTTGGAAAGGTGAAGGAACAGAGCAGGCAGTGATGGGGTCAGGTCAGGAGAAACGTCCTCTCACCACAGAGGGAGCTCTGCTCACCGGTTCCTTGATTACCAGATAGGGCTGAGCCCTGCTCTCTGGAAAGCCCTGTGGGTGAGCAGTGGGGACACTAGGAGAAGCAGGACCTGTCCCAGGCATAGGGGACTGTGTCCAGCAGCCGCAGTGCTGGCAGGAAAGTGGGGAGGGGTGCCCTGAGCCCTGCAGAAGAAGGGGAAGCAGGGTGAGGGGGTGTGGCTCCCAGGGCGAGCACTGCAGTGCAAATGCCCCTGGCCCGGCCTGGGTGGCTTTGGAGACCAGAGGGGCGCCATGATGGCTTCTGTGCAGCTGGTCACCAGGAAGTTGGTGTGTGACACTGACCGTATTTGGAGATGGGGTGCCTTTGAGGGGAGAGCCATGTCTGAAATGAATAAATGGTCTGAGCAGTTTGCATTGGATTCTGGAGAGGGCCGAGGAGTGTCCTGCGGCAAGAAGGGTCAGTGTCCTGGGCCGCTGTCCCATTGCTTTTGACGTCAGTGAAGATTTAGTGGATTTATCCCTGTCATCTCCAGGAATGTCCTGCGAATGGCACTCTCTTTACATGGGCGAATGGAGAAGTCACTGACAGTCCTGCTCTCTCTGGGCTGGGGGGCCCCTCGCTGTCTCCTAGGCCATGAGAGTTCCTTCGGGTTTTCCGGAGTTCTCCATGGCCAGTCCTAAACAGTGGCTGGGTGTTAGTGGGAAGGAATGATGGAACATCAGATGTCTGAATGGAAGAGGAGCTCAAAAGAGGAACCGAGTTGGTCTTCTCCTGTTACTGGGGGACGTCTGAGTTAGTTGAACTGAGCTGGGCAAGAACCCCTGCCCCACCCTCCCCCTAATGGAATGATCTGTCCCCCTGGAGGCACATCTGCAGAGAGCACAATCCGCTTCGTTCTCTGAGGTGCCACTTGAACTCCAATTCCGTGATCCGTCACGGCAAGGGAGAATGTTTAGAGGAGGGGGTGTGGTGGGTGGAGGTCACAATAACACGGGGGAGATCTCCCAACCCCCACGGCTCCACGTCCGCCAGTGTGCGCGAGTTCGGACCTCTCCCGACATGGGACAGCAGCAGAGACTCCCAGGTTAGGATTCGGACCTAGCGTCAGAGGAAAGAGATCATTCTCAGCCTCCTGAGATGTGGGAGGTTATTACCATGGGAAGTGCAGAAAGGGGCTAGGGCGTGAGGAGGGCGACCACCCCCGCTGAGGTGCAGTGAACTACAGCCACGTGACTGTGCAAAATCGGGAAAATTAGATGCCATCCTGCACTTGAAGCCCCTGCCCCTTGGTAGGTGGGCACTTGGAAACGGTGGAGAATTTCAAGGAAATTTGACTTTCCCAGGAACCCCTCTCAGAAACGAGGGGNTTTCCCAGGAAACCCTCTCAGAAACGAGGGGGGTTTTGGCACAAGGAAGTGGGAAAGGTGTTTTGGGCTGAGTATGTAGTACACAGGAGTGAATAAGAGAGACGAGCAGTGTTCGGGCCCCTCTTCCTCCTGTCCCCAGCCTCAGGGGGACACCGCGTTGCCAGTCCTCCTGCGCTTAGGGTCATGTGGCAGAATCACGTTTGTCACAGGCAATTCTACAGAAGGCGCCCCAGGGGCCACGGATTCATTCTTTAGCCATGAGGACACAGAACAGAGCGCTCTGTCTCCTCAGCTGGACCCCGGTGGCAGGCGGATTTACCCCTAGATGTGACATGCCCGCCGTGTGTGCCTTACTGCCCTGGGCAGGGCGGGCGGCGTTCTCCAGAGGAGCCACCGCTCAGGAAAGGGGCTGTAGGAACCCTTCATGCCCCCTGCACCATCAGGTCCCCGAGCTACCCCTGCAGTCGCCTCAGGGCCGTGATGCATCTCTTTGGGGAGCCCAGCAGCCAGCTCCCCATTGGCCATGCTGGGATTGGAGGATCCTCCCCCTGGGGTCCAGCCCACAGATCCCAGGTCCCCTGCTGCACACACTGCCACGTCTGTGCTGAGCCTGGCCTCAGTCTGCAGTGTCTGGGCTGTTGTCCTGCTCTCTCCCCGCTGCCGAGCGCTCACTCCCCAGTGCTGGGTTCTCTTGCACTCATCTTGCCTGGGGAGTCCGCAGACAGGAGTCCCCTCTCAGCGTGTCTGTGCTTCCTGTAGAGCTGGCCTGACAGCCTGGTGGGGAGTGTCCTAGGGGCCCGTAAGGGATGGTCATCGCCATGTGACTGTGAGATTGTGTACCATGATGAGTTATTTTCAGAGGACTCCTGTGTAACACCAACCGTTTTGTGAAGCCGGTGGCCTTGTGAAGCTGACTCTGAGCCAGCTGGGACCCCGGTGTCTGCAATCTGGCCCTTGGAGCAGAGGAGAGACTAGCAGAGGGCGGCGGCGGTCGCCGGGATGCTCCCGCACACACCCCAGACACCCCCAGACTCAAAGGAGGAGTTTGAAAGGAGCCGAGCAGGAGGGGGCTTCAGGTTCCTAGGCGGCAGGCTGTACAGAGGGTTGGCCGCCCCAGGAGATGTGGAAGGAGGCGCACCCCCGCCAGATCCCATCTGGACAGCGCTGGCCTGAGCAG
>NW_023178864.1:0-891 GCF_002007445.2 Ailuropoda melanoleuca
TCCCATAACGCCGGGATCATGCCCTGAGCCGAAGGCAGACGCTTAACCACTGTGCCACCCAGGCGCCCCACTATTACTATTTTTGAACGACCACTGAGGGAGCTGAGAAAGGGAGCCAAGTAAGAGAGCCACACAGGGACATGGAACAGGAAAAAGGACTGCCAAGCAGTGCAGTAGATGAGTCTCTGCTTCACAAAGATTTGGTGGTACCAACCCACAGACCTGGGTGAGTTGAATGTTCAGCAGGCAGACTGAGAGGGAGACAGGATTGATAAGCTCCACAGCTGGGTATAAGCTGACATAACAGCTGGAGAGAGACAAATCCTAATCACTAGACCACCAGGGATGACATAACAGTTTGAAAACATGCAACACTGTCCATGAAGTGGTGGAATCTACTTCCCACCCCTGAACTTGGCCTGACCTGTGACTCGGTTTGACCAACAGCATGTGGTGGAAGTGAAGGTCCTTGAAGCCTGGAGCTCAGGCCTCAGCAGGTACTGAGAGTTTTGTCCTGTCTTAGAACATCGCCTAAGCCTCTTATGTATGGAGGCCAGCACAACTGGCTGGAGAGCAAGGCCAGTGGAGCAGAGAGGTGCCACACCCAGTGGCTAGCACTGACTGCAGTCCTTGAGGGAGGCCACGAAACCCTGACAGCCTACATGGCCCCATTTCATCATCTCCTCTTGCTTACTGGGCAAGTCATTTAGCTATCTTCTGCCTCAGCTTTCTAATATGAAAAATAATATTAGTAAAATTTATAGGGTTAGCGTGAAGACTAAATAATATACGTAAAAATTCACAGAAAAGTTGTAGCACGTGGATTAGTTTGTATTATTTAAAATAAAAAGGTGCCTCCTGTATTTTACCGTGAACTATCTTCAGGATAAC
>NW_023178865.1:0-892 GCF_002007445.2 Ailuropoda melanoleuca
TTCATTCATTCATCATTTCATTCATTCCCTCCACCTGAAGGCCCAGAAACGCCCATCTGTAGCCTGCTTAATGATACCTAGACCTCACCTTGAGCATCGTGAAGACCTGACCAGCTCTGGTATAGTTCCACTCGTTGTCCTGAAGGCACCTGGCGTGGGAGAACAGGTGATCTCGGTTAGTACCATAGTACAGACATGCTGACCATGTGATGTTAAATCTGTGCCACTTTTTTGCTGGGATGCATGTACCGGTACGGACGCTACGTGCAATGATGAAGAAAGATCTAGTGAAAATGTCTATCGCTGCCATTCATCCCCACTAGAATTCAAAAAAAGAAAAATAGACCTTTCCAAAACAACAAGGGAACTTAATATATATTGATAAAGAAAGACATTCAAGAAAACAAATGGAAAACTTTAAAGTACAAGTTTCCAATCATTTTTATTGAGGTATAATGCACATACCATTTTATTATTTTTATGCACATACCATTTTAAAGTGTACAATTCTGTGTTTTCTTAGTATAGTCACAAGATTGCACAACCTTCACTATTATCTAATTCCCAAATAATTTTATCACCTAAAAAAACCTCCTTCAACATTAGAGATGACACTCTATTCCTCCCCTTTCCCCAGACCCTGGAAACTACTAATCTGCTTTTGGTCCCTGTGGATTTGCCTATGCTGGGCATTTCATATAAATGGAATCAAACAATATGTGACCTTTTGAGGCTGGCTTCTTTCACTTAGCATGTTTTCAAGGTTCATCCGTGGCATGGCTTATATCAGAACTGTATTCTTTTTTATGACTGAATAATATTCTACCATGTGCATGTACCAGATTTGTTCATCCATTCATCAGCTAAAGCACATTTGGGTTGTTTCCACTTT
>NW_023178866.1:0-892 GCF_002007445.2 Ailuropoda melanoleuca
TTTTTTTTTTTTAATAAAGATTTTATTTATTTATTTGAGAGATGGAGAGCCCATGCATGATCAGGGAGCAGAGGGTCGGGGGAGGGGAAGGAGTCCACGCTGAGTAAGGAACCCAATGCAAGGCTGGATCCCAGGACCCCGGGATCATGACCTGAGCTAAAGGCAGACTCAACCAACTGAGCGACCCAAGTGCCCTGGAAGCTTCTTCTTGAGACAGATAATCCAGCTCAAGCACATAGAGCTTAGCTGGTGCCTGTCACACAGCAAATGTTCAAGACTGATGCATTATTCTCAACAACAGCAAGTAATGCCTATTAAAAGCTGAACAAATTGGGACATGACTTTGAATAGCAGCTGTCAATGCTCTTGTTATTTCTAAACAGATCTATGTGGAATGGGAAAAGCTCTGGTTAAGGCATAGGTTCGTCAACCACTGGCCCAATCTAAAACAGATAGTGGTTCCCTCATTCTGTCCTAGAACCTTCATCAGCTTCCCTTCCTTCCAGGGGAGAATCAGTGGGAACCGACACTAGCTGGACAGAGAATCCCTAGAACCCCATTCCTGACCCACCATGGCGCTCTCAACCTGGTACTCCTCTCGTTGTCATCTTGTAAAACTTGATTCCAGGAGCTGATTTTTCTGTGGGGTACATTAACAAAGAAAAGATTCCGGAGCAAGTACGGAAAGGGTCTCACTGTAAGCACTGGAAAGACCTTATCTGAAAACATGTTCCAATTCCGGGTGGCATGCGGTCATGAAAAGAAGTAGCATCTGGAAAGCGTCCTACAATATGGCTAACGCTAGTCATCCTTTGGGTCTCGGCTTAAAAAACCCTTCCTCCAGGAAGTCCTGACGACCCTGAACCTGTTTGAGTGTCCCCATATGTGCTTT
>NW_023178867.1:0-893 GCF_002007445.2 Ailuropoda melanoleuca
TCCCAGTGGCTTTAATGCCTTGTGGGTGCATTAGAAATCAAAACAAGGCCAGCAAGGGGACAGTTTCCACTGGGAAAATTCTGCTGCAGTCAATCGTATTGAATGTAGCGTCCTTCACTAAGACTTTAAGAGGGTCAAATATTAATACAGAAATGAAAAGCTCAGGAGTCACTGAAATTGTTTCCTTTAAAGCAGGATTTGAATCCTTAGACATAATGAAACACTTATGATATTCTCTAGAGAGGCCTTTTACACCAATTAACTCAGAGGAGATCGGGTCTGATGATAATGGACAAGTTTTTGTGAAGGGCTCTTGTTGAAGAAAATCGCAAGTCTGACTTACACGAAGATGTTTGCTGCATAATGAGCAGGTTATCTGGTAATACATTAATACAGTGAATGCCAGTTTTCACCCAATCCCTACACCTGCTCAGATGCATGTTTACACCTGCTAGGGAAATGAGCACACACCCTCCATTACCCACGCTTATGCTCTTTTAATTCTCAAAACAACCACAGAAAGACGATACTATTTACATGTACATTTTATGGATATGAAAACCCAGAAAGGGAATTCAGGGGGTCTGCTCAGCTTCGTCAAAGTGAAGCGGCTGCATCTAGGTCTGTCAGAGTCTGGAGACGGCACATCTAAACACTATTCCATAGGACCCTCCATGAGTAGAGTATAGAATTTCTCGTTTACAGAAAAATAATGAAACCGTACCCGGGATAACTTGGGTCTGCTTAAAATGCCCCCCACTTACTCTGCTCTGCTGTTGATTGTAAGTGGCCTCATCTGTCCACTAACGTGAACAAGCCTAAGGGCGTCTGGGTGGCTCAGTCGGTTAAGCCTCTGACTCTTGATTTCAGCTCAGGTCTCGATCTCAGGCTTG
>NW_023178868.1:0-900 GCF_002007445.2 Ailuropoda melanoleuca
GAGCGGGCGAGTGAATGGACAAGGGAAATATCGTTGCCAAGCAACATTCCGGTCCAATGTGGGCTGGTGTCACAGCAATCATAAACCTCTATGAGACTAGTACTCATGTTTGTCGTTGTGTCTGAGCAGCTGAAGAGCTGGCTTTTCCAGGGTTGGGCTGAGGTTAGCCGTGCACCTCCACAGAGTGAGAAGGGGGCAAGGTATACAAGCAAGGGTGTAGGTATAACCACTGACCATGGATTTAGCTGGAAAGGGGGGAAATGAGGACAGAGGGTGCAGACAGGAGATGGTGGAAAGTGCTCCATTCAATGGATGTTGGATCCTGCTAGGGTGCTGAGCTGTAGTATGAAAGGGAGTGAGCCACAAACGCAGGGAGATAGAGGTGGAATGCTGGGGAAAATGGACAAGCAGTGTAGTACAGTGGTCAAGAGCCCGGACACTGGGACAATAATGTTTGGGATCCAGTTCTGATTTTCTAATTGCTAACTCTGAAACCAGGGACAAATTGCTTTTCTCTGAGCCTCAGGGTCCTCATCGATGAAAGGGAGTCTAATAGGAGAACTGACAGGGCTCCTGTTTTTGTTTTGTTTTAGGGATTTAAATGAGCTCCTCTATAATAAGCTTATTTGGAATGGTTCAGAACAGTATCTGTACATAGTTCCTCTCTAAGTCTCTGCTATTAGTAACATCATGTAGATGTTTCAGTTATTGGGCTGACAAAATCTAATGTATGACTCTGAAAGTGAGTGGCTAAGTAAGGATATAACAAGATCACTGGTGGAGGAAAAGGAAGATCGTGGAAGGATTATTGGAAGGATCATGCGTGTGGATTTTGAAATCAACAAGAATAAGATATATGTCTTGAATATTGTTAAGAAAGGAAATTTCCTACTTAGTGAC
>NW_023178869.1:0-903 GCF_002007445.2 Ailuropoda melanoleuca
GGACGTGGGGTGATGCTGGCCACACTGCCCTGCAGCAGCCTGCCACCCCACCCCCAGAAGCTGTGCGCGGTAAGGAGCCTGGTGCTGGAGAAGCCTCATGCCCCCCCACCCCGCCCCCAGCCTGCTGTGCCAGAAGCAGGAAGCAAGTTTCCCCGCCATGTCTCGCGCGCCCTCTACAGGCAGAAAGCGGTCACACACGCCACGGGAAAATACATTTAAAGGAACCAGAAGGTTTTTCCACTGGGCAGGCTAGAATTGTGAATTTAGAGCTGAGAGGGAATAAATCAATAGCTGGCGCCCTGTATGAATAAAAAAAGAGGAGGATTGTATGATCATTTTAACTGATTCAGAAAACACATGTGATAAAATACAGCAAATATTCAGGAGGAAAAATCAAAAGCATTTGGTAGAAAAGTGTCTACACAAAACTGCTTTGCACATTATTCTTGGAGGAGAAACATTAGAAATATCGCTCGTAACATCAAAGCAAGACAAGATTGACCACCGTCATCTATTCTATTCAACACTTACTCCAGGAGTGCTGCCTGGCACCATAAGGTCGAGAACAGGGCTTCGCACACTGAGTGAGCTGTCAGACTACTGAATTATGCACAAGCCTGACAGTGGCGCTTTTTGGGGGAGTTGTCAGGTGCATCCAAAAGGGACAACTGTCTGGAAATGGAGCTTTGGGGAGGCTCTAAATCTATTTCTTGCCCTTCGGTGGCTGATAGGTTGCTGCTTAACAGAGCAACCATAACTGTGAGTCTTGATTTTCAAAGCTACTGCGGAGCAGGAGAGAGGATAGGAAGAGGGCAGTTTAAAATACCTCAAAACTAGGGGCGCCTGGGTGGCACAGTGGTTAAGCGTCTGCCTTCGGCTCAGGGCGTGATCCTGGCGTTATGG
>NW_023178870.1:0-6027 GCF_002007445.2 Ailuropoda melanoleuca
ATAATGGAATATTACTCAGCCATCAAAAAGAATGAAATCTTACCATTTTCAATGACATAAATGGAGATAGATTATATTACACTAAGCGAAATAAGGCAGTCAAAGAAAGACAAATACCATATGATTTTAGCCATATATGGAATTTAATAAACAAAACAGATGAATATACAAGAAGGGGAAAAAGAGAGAGGGAAACAAAGCATAAGAGACTCTTAATGATACAGAACAAACTGCGGGTTGATGGATGGAGTGGATGGAGGATGGGCCAGATGGGTGATGGGTATTAAGGAAATAACTTGTTTTTTTTTTTATTTTTTAATTTTTTATTTTTTTATTTATCCTTTTTGGTGTAAAGTTCAATGATTCATTAGTGGCGTATAACACCCAGTGCACCATGCAATACGTGCCCTCCTTACTACCCATCACCAGCCTATCCCATTCCCCCACCCTCCTCCCCTCCGAAGCACTCAGATTGTTTCTCAGAGTCCATAGTCTCTCATGCTTCATTCCCCCTTCTGATTACCCCTCTTTCTTTATCCCTTTCTTCTCCTACCTACCTTCCTAGTTCTTATGTTCCATAGATGAGAGAAACCATATGATAATTCTCTTTCTCTGCTTGACTTACTTCACTTAGCATAATCTCCTCCAAAGCTGTCCATGTTGCAGCAAATGTTGAGAAATCATTCCTTTTGATAGCTGAGTAATATTCCATTGTATATATATGGACCACAGCTTCTTAATCCAGTCATCTGTTGAAGGGCATCTCGGCTCCTTCCACGATTTAGCTCTTGTGGACAATGCTGCTATGAACATTGGGGAGCATGTGGCCCTTCTCTTCACTACGTCTGTATCGTTGGGGTAAATACCCAGTAGTCCAATGGCTGGATCATAGGGTAGCTCAATTTTTAACTTTTTAAGGGACCTCCACACTGTTTTCCAGAGTGGCTATACCAACTTGCATTCCCACCAACAATGTAGGAGGGATCCCCTTTCTCCACATCCTCTCCAACAATTGTTGTTTCTTGCCTTGTCTATCTTTGCCATTCTAACTGGNTCCAACAATTGTTGTTTCTTGCCTTGTCAATTTTTGCCATTCTAACTGGTGTAAGGTGGTATCTCAATGTGGTTTTGATTTGAATTTCCCTGCTGGCTACTGATGTTGAACATTTTTTCATGTATCTGTTAGCCATTTCTATGTCATCTTTGGAAAAGCATCTGTTCATATCTTCTGCCTGTTTTATGATTTTTTTATTTGTTTCTCGTGTATTGAGTTTGAGAAGTTCTTTGTAGATCTTGGACACCAGTCTTTTATCTGTAGTATCATTTAAAAATATCTTCTCGAAGATGGCTTAGGAGTAGGGGACCCCTTTTTCAGCCGGTCCCGTGAGTCGAGCTAGATAGGTACCAGACCAGCCTGAACATCCACAGAATCAGCCTGAGATCCAGGAAGATACATCTCGATCTCTACAAATGAACATCTCCAGTGCTGAGTATTGAGGTACGAATCGGGGAGCCGTGAAACCGCCACCAGATATCGGAAGATAAATGGAAGAGGGAGGGAGCCACCATGTTCAGGCACCGGGAAGCAGTAGCCACCTGCACAGGGGAGCAGGCAGACTCGTGGATGGAACCCGCGAGACAGCAGACTGAGAACGTGAGCCAGGAGCGCACGCCACCAGACTTGTCACGGAACTCTGGTGTACTCACTGGATCCATACTGAGACCGGGAGCTCCAGGAGTGCGCGCGGGGCGGCTGGTGGCTGGCAGTGTTAGAAACACAAAGGACAGAGACGGGCTGGCCCTGGAAGTGAGGGCTGGGACGTCGGGTGTGGGGCGCACATGCCAGGATGCTGCAGGGTTGAGCAGCACCAACAGAAACAGAGTTAAAGTGGCCAGAACACCAGTGAAGAATAGTCCGCAATCCCTCTGTTCTGAGACAAGAGGCTGAGATTCAGCCGCTGCTGCTCTGACTCTCAGAAGAGGCACAGCAAACCGCCAGGGAAAGCCACCAGAGAACAAAAGCCTGGAAATACCGGCTCACAGCGTTCCAATCCCCATCCCCCTTGCAGGGGACGCAGAGACTCTACCCAAACAGGTTTGACTGAGTATCGGCGCGGCAGGCCCCTGCCCCAGAAGACAGGCTGAAAAATCAAGAAGCCCACATTCCTGGGTGCCTGGGTGGTGAAGTCATTAAGCGCCTGTCTTTGGCTCAGGGCGTGATTCCGGCGTTCTGGAAAGGAGTCCCTCATCGGGCTCCTCCGCTGGGATCATGCTTCTTCCGCTCCCACACACCTGCTTGTGTTCCCTTTCTCGCTGGTTGTCTCTCTGGCACATAAATAAATAAAATCTTTAAAGAAGAAGCCCGCATCCCTAAGATCCCTATAAAACAAGGGCACACAGCTTGGGTCCCAGTCAATAATTTGGGCTCTGGACAACACTGCAACCTCTCCTCATCAGAATGACGAGAAGTAGATGTCCCCCCCCCCCCAGCAAAGAAAAGACAATGAGTCTGTGGCCTCTGCCACAGAACTAATGGATATATATGTAACCAAATTATCAGAAATGGAATTCAGAGTAACAGTGGTCAAGATGATGTGTAGACTTGAAAAATGTATTAACGAAAATGTTAATGAAAATATAGAATCTCTAAGGTGGAAATGAGAGTGAATCTGACAGAAATTAAAAATTATATGAGCCAAATGCAGTCAAAACTAGACGTTCTGACACCCAGGGCCACTGAGGTAGAGGAATGCATTAGCGAATTGGAGGATGGGTTAGTAGAAGAAAAAACAAAAATAGAAGCTGGACTAAAAAAATCCACGCCCATGAATGCAGGTTATGGGAGATTACTGACTCAATGAAGCAATCCAATGTCAGAATCATCGGCACCCCCGAGGGGGTGGAGAAAGAGAGAGGTCTAGAAGAGATATTTGAACAAATTGTAGCTGAAAACTTCCCTAATCTAGCAAGGGAAACAAACATTCATGTCCAAGAGGCAGAGAAGACCCCTCCCAAGCTCAACCACGACAAACCTACGCCACGTCACATCATAGTGCAATTCGCAAATATTAGATCCAAGGATACAGTATTGAAAGCGGCCAGGGCAAAGAATTCTCACGTACCAAGGCAAAGGTATCAGAATTACGTCAGACCTGTCTACAGAGACCTGGAATGAGAGAAAGGCTTGGTGGGGCATTTTTAAAGTTTTTTCAGAGAAAAACATGCAGCCAAGGATCCTCTACCCAGCAAGGCTGTCATTCAGAATTGATGGAGAAATAATAACCTTCCAGAATCGCCAGTCATTAACCAATTTCATAACCATGAAACCAGCCCTACAGGAGATATTACAGGGAATTCTATAAAGGTAAAAAGCCCCAAGAGTGATACAGAGCAGAAAGTCACAACCGATACAAACACAGACTTTACTGGCAACATGGCATCATTAAAATCATATCTCTCAATAATCACTATCAATGTAAATGGCTTGAATGAAATACCATCTTTCACGCAAATAGACGATTGGATAAAAAGACATGACCCATCCATTTGCTGTCTACAAGAGACTCATTTTGAACCTAAAGATACATTCAGACTGACAGCAAAGGGATGAAATACCATCTTTCACGCAAATAGACCTCAAAAGTAAGCTGCGGTTGCAATCACATAGATTGGATTTTAAACTAAAGTCTATAGTTAGAGATGCAGAAAGGCACTATATTATTCTCAAAGGATGTATCCAACAAGTGATATGACAATTATAAATATATATACCCCCAACAGGGAGCAGCAGGATACACAAGCCAACTCTTAACCAGAATAAAGAGACGTATAGATAAAAATACATTAATAGTAGGGGACCTCAACAACCCACTATCAGAAATAAACAGAACACCCTGGCAAAAACTAAGCAAAGAATCAAAGGCTTTGAATGCCATACTCGACAAGTTGGACCTCATAGATATTATAGATAAAAATACATTCAGAACCAAAGAATACTCATTCTATTCTAATGCCCACAGAACATTCTCAAGAATAGACCATGTTCTGGGACACAAAACAAGTTTCAACCCATACCAAACGATTAAAATTCCCCCATGCATATTCTCAGACCACAACGCCCTCAATTTGGAACTCAACCACAAGGAAAAATTCGGAAGAAACTCAAACACTTGGAGACTAAGAACTATCCTGCTCCGGAATGACTGGATAAACCAGGAAATCCAAAATCAATTTAAACAATTTATGCAGACCAACGAAAATGAAAACACAACGGTCCAAAACCTATGGGAAACTGCAAAGGCAGTCCTAAGGAGGAAATACATAGCCATAGGAATTTTTATATTTTCACCTGAAGAAGCTGGAACAGCAACAGAGGGACTGGCCTACTCCACTCACGAAGAAGCAGTTGACCATGATTAGAGCAGAAATCAATGAATTAGAAAGGAGAAGTACAGTACAGCAAATCAACAGGACTAGAAGCTGGTTCTTTGAGAGAATCCATAAAATTGATAGACCACTGGCAAGACTTATCCAAAAGAAAAGAGAAAGGACCCAAATTAATAAAATTATGAATGAAAAAGGAGAGGTCACGACCAACACCAATGAAATTGGAAGGATTATTAGAAACTTTCATCAACAGGTGTATGCCAATAAATTAAGCAATCTGGAAAAGATGGAGGGCTTCCTGAACCTATAAACTACCAAGACTGAAACAGGAAGAAATTGATTTCTTAAACAGACCAATTAATTATGAAGAGATTGAGTAAGTGATAAACAACCTTCCAAATAACAAAACTCTAGGCCTGGATGGTTTTCCTGGGGAATTATACCAAACATTCAAAAAGGAAATAATACCTATTCTCCTAAACTATTTCAAAAAATAGAAACAGAAGGAAAGCTACCAAACTCATTCTATGAGGCCAATATTACCTTGATCCCCAAACCAGGCAAAGACCCCATCAAAAAGGAGAATTACAGGCCTATTTCCCTAATGAATATGGACACCAAAATCCTCAACAAGATCCTGCCTAATAGAATCCAACAGTACATTGAAAGGATTATCCATCATGACCAAGTGGGATTCACCCCTGTAATGCAAGCGTGGTTCCACATTCACAAATCGATCAGCGTGATACATCATATCAAAAAGAAAAGTCTCAGGAACAATATGATCTCCTCAATTGATGAAGAAAAAGCATTTAAAAAATACAGCATCCTTTCCTGATTAAAACCCTTCAGAGTGTAGGAATAGAGGGTACATTTCTCAATCGCATAAAAGCCATCTATGAAGAGCCTACAGCAAATATTATTCTCAGTGGAAAAGCTGGAAGCCCTTCCCTTAAGATCAGAATCATGACAAGGATGCCCACTCTCACCACATTTGTTCAACATAGTACTAGAAGTCCTTGCAACAGCAAACAGACAACAAAAGGGATAAAATTATCCAAATTGGCAAGGAAGAAGTCAATGTCTCTCTTTGCAGATGACATGCTACTGTATATGGGAAACCCAAAAGAATCCACTCCCAAACTATTAGAAGTTATAGAGCAATTCAGTAATGTGGCGGGATACAAAATCAATGCTCAGAAATCAGCTGCATTTCTATACACGAATAACAAGACTGAAGAAAGAGAAATTAGGGAATCCATCCCATTTACAATAGCACCAAAAACCATACGTTACCTTGGAATTAACTTAACCAGAGACGTAAAGGACCTATATTCTAGAAACTATAAATCACTCTTGAAAGACATTGAGGAAGACATAAAAAGATGGAAAAATATTCCATGCTCATGGATTGGAAGAATTAACATAGTTAAAATGTCCATGCTACCCAGAGCAATCTACACTTTCAATGCTATCCCGATCAAAATACCGAGGACATTTTTCAAAGAACTGGAACAAACAGCCCTTAAATATGTGTGGAACTAGAAAAGTCCACAAATCACCAAGGAAATGTTGAAAAGGAAAAACGAAGCTGGGGGCATCACAATGCCAGATTTCGAGCTGTACTACAAAGCTGTGATC
>NW_023178871.1:0-208 GCF_002007445.2 Ailuropoda melanoleuca
TGAGACACCACACAGTCCAGGGAAATATCAACGATCATCATCTCTCGTGAGTAATGGAGCATGAATGAAAATGTTCAGGATTTTCGAGGACTCAACGCCCTTCTAATTGGCAGTAAAGCAGAGCATCCAGGAAAACACCTCCAGCGAACAGCAGCCTTTTCACTGGGGACCCCGATTCCACATTGGGTGTAGGGGCCTGGGGAGGATC
>NW_023178871.1:399-4251 GCF_002007445.2 Ailuropoda melanoleuca
TCAAAACTGCTGGAGGCAATGGAACGAAAAGGCCCAAAACACGTCCGTCAGAAACAACACCGTACAGGGACCGTCTTAGCACTATCATCACCCTTCGTGAATAGGGAAACATGAGGGAAAGTGGTCGCGGAAGCCTGACGAGAGTGCCACATAGAGGTGTCTGAGACACCACACAGTTCAGGGAAATATCAACGATCATCATGTCTCATGAGTAAAGAAGCATGAATGAAAAGGTTCAGGATTTTCGAGACCTAGCGCACTTCTCATTGGTAATAAAGCCGAGCGCCAGGAAATCACCTCCAGCGAACAGCAGCCTTTCCACCTGGGACCCCGATTCCACATTGGGTGTAGGGGCCTGGGGTGATCCAGCCCTTAGAACCGAGAAACAAACTGTGAGGGGAAAGCCCTTGAATTCACGTCGACCTTATTTAATAGTGGAACAGGAATCAAGGTGCTCTGGTACCGTGAGTGAAATATGACGAACACAGCACTGAGAAACACAATTCGGTCAACACCCGCTTCCAACTAAATGTTTGCTCCCTGGGGAAATCCTGTCAAAACTGCTGGCAGCAATGGAACGAAAAGGCCCAAAAAACATCCGTCAGAAACAACACCGTACAGGGACTGTCTTAGCACTATCTTCACCCTTCGTGAATAGGGAAACATGAGGGAAAGTGGTCGCGGAAGCCAGACCAGCGTGCCACATAGAGGTCTCTGAGACACCACACAGTCCCGGGATATATCAAAGAACATCATCTCTCGTGAGTAAGGGAGCATGAATGAAAAGGTTCAGGATTTCCGAATACTCAGCACCCTTCTCATTGGTAATAAAGCAGAGCGTCCAGGAAAACACCTCCAGCGAACAGCAGCCTTTTCACTGGGGACCCCGATTCCACATTGGGTTAGGGGCCTGGGAAAGTTCCAGCCCTTAGAACCAAGAATCAAAGTGTGAGGGGAAAGCCCTTGAAGTCACGTCAGCCTTATGGAAGGTGGAACAGGAATCAAGGTGCTCTGGTACCGTGAGTGAAACACGACGAACACAGCACTGAAAAACACAATTCGGCCAACACCCGCTTCCAACGAAATGTTTGCTTCCTGGGGAAATCCTGTCAAAACTGCTGGCAGCAATGGAACTAAAAGGCCCAAAACACGTCCGTCAGAAACAGCACCGTACAGGGACCGTCTTAGCACGATCATCACCCTTCGAGATTAGGGAAACGTGAGGGAAAGTAGTCGCGGAAGCCTGACAAGAGTGCCATAAAGTGGTCTCTGAGACAGGACCCAGTCCAGGGAAATATAAACGAACATCATTTCTCGTGAATAAGGGAGCATGAATGAAAAGTTTCAGGATTTTCGAGGACTCAGGGCCCTTCTCATTGGAAATAAAGCAGAGCATCCAGGAAAACACCTCCAGCGAACAGCAGCCTTTTCACTTGGCACCCCGATTCCACATTGGGTGTAGGGGCCTGGGAAGGATCCAGCCCTTAGAACTAAGAAACAAAATGTGAGGGGAAAGCCCTTGAAGTCACGTCGATCTTATGGAAGTTGGAACAGGAATCAATGTGCTTTGGTACCGTGAGTAAACACGACGAACACAGCACTGACAAACACAATTCGGCCAACACCCGCTTCCAATGAAATATTTGCTTCCTGGGGAAATCCTGTCAAAACTGCTGGCGGCAATGGAACGAAAAGGCCCAAAACACGTCCTTCAGAAACAACACCGTAAAGGGTCCATCTTAGCACTATCATCACCCTTCGTGAATAGGGAAACACGAGGAAAATGTTCGCGGAAGCCTGAAGAGAGTGCCACATAGTGGTCTCTGAGACACCACACAGTCCAGGGAAATATCAACGATCATCATATCTCGTGAGTAAGGGAGCATGAATGAAAACGTTCAGGATTTTCGAGGACACAGCGCCCTTCTCATTGGTAATAAATCAGAGCATCCAGGAAAACACCTCGAGCGAACAGCAGCCTTTTCACATGGGACCCCGATTCCACATTGGGTGTACGGGACTGGGAAGGTTCCAGCCCTTAGAACCAAGAAACAAAGTGTGACGGGAAAGCCCTTGAAGTCACGTCAGTCTTATGGAAGTTGGAACAGGAATCAATGTGCTTTGGTACCGTGAGTGAAACACGACGAACACAGCACTGACAAACACAATTCGGTCAACACCTGCTTCCAACGATATGTTTGCTTCCTGGGGAAATCCTGTCAAAACTGCTGGCGGCAATGGAACGAAAAGGCCCAAAACACGTCCTTCAGAAACAACACCGTAAAGGGTCCATCTTAGCACTATCATCACCCTTCGTGAATAGGGAAACATGAGGGAAAGTGGTCGCGGAAGCCTGACGAGAGTGCCCCATAGTGGTCTCTGAGACCCCACACAGTCCAGGGAAATATCAACGATCATCATCTCTCGTGAGTAAGGGAGCATGAATGAAAAGGTTCAGGATTTTCGAGGACTCAGCGCCCTTCTCATTGGTAATAAAGCAGAGCGTCCAGGAAAACACCTCCAGCGAACAGCAGCCTTTTCACTGGGGACCCCGATTCCACATTGGGTGTAGGGGCCTGGGGAGGATCCAGCCCTTAGAACCAAGAAACAAAGTGTGAGGGGAAAGCCCTTGAAGTCACGACGGCCTTATGGAAGGTGGAACAGGAATCAAGGTGCTTTGGTACCGTGAGTGAAACACGACGAACACAGCACTGAGAAAGACAATTCGGCCAAAACCCGCTTCCAACGAAATGTTTGCTTCCTGGGGAAATCCTGTCAAAACTGCTGGCGGCAATGGAACGAAAAGGCCCAAAACACGTCCGTCAGAAACAACACCGTACAGGGACCATCTTAGCACGATCATCACCCTTCGAGAATAGGGATACATGAGGGAAAGTTGTCGCGGAAGCCTGACAACAGTGCCAATAGAGGTCTCTGAGACACCACACAGTCCAGGGAAATATCAAAGAACATCATCTCTCGTGAGTAAGGGAGCATGAATGAAAAGGTTCAGGATTTTCAAGGACTCAGCGCCCTTCTCATTGGTAATAAAGCAGAGCATCCTGGAAAACACCTCCAGTGAACAGCAGCCTTTTCACTGGGGACCCCGATTCCACATTGGGTGTAGGGGCCTGGGAAGGATCTACCCCTTAGAACCAAGAAACAAAGTGTGAGTTCAAAGCCCTTGAAGTCACGTCAGCCTTATGGAAGGTGGAACAGCAATCAATGTGCTTTGGTACTGTGAGTGAAACACGATGAACACAGCACTGAGAAACACAATTCTGCCAACAGCCGCTTCCAACAAAATGTTTGCTTCCTGGGGAAATCCTGTCAAAAGTGCTGGCAGCAATGGAATGAAAAGGCCCAAAACACGTCCGTCAGATACAACACCGTACAGGGACCGTCTTAGCACGATCATCACCCTTCGAGAATAGGGAAACATGAGGGTAACTGGTCACGGAATCTGACGAGAGTGCCACATAGAGTTCTCTGAGACTCCACACAGTCCAGGGAAATATCAAAGAACATCATCTCTCATGAGTAAGGGAGCATGAATGAAAGGGTTCATTATTTTCGAAGACTCAGCACCCTTCTCATTGGTAATAAAGCAGAGCGTCCAGGAAAACACCTCGAACAAACAGCAGCGTTTTCACTGGGAACCCTGATTCCACATTGGCTGTAGTGGCCTGGGAAGGATCCAGCCCTTAGAACCAAGAAACAAAGTGTGAGGGGAAAACCCTTGAAATCACATCGGCCTTATGGAAGGTGGAANATCGGCCTTATGGAAGGTGGAACAGGAATCAATGTGCTTTGGTACCGTGAGTGAAACATGACGAACACAGCACTGAGAAA
>NW_023178872.1:0-922 GCF_002007445.2 Ailuropoda melanoleuca
AAGGCCACAGTGAACAAAATGTGAGAGAAGGCAATGCCACGTGGGATGAAGTCAGAGGCACAGGCAGGCGGGCACAGCTCAGGTGGAGACACGGCAGGTGAGCGAATCACTTAAATGCAGGTGCAACTGGGGATTTTTGAAGGTCCTTCGGTTGGTGAGTGATGAGATCTGATTTACGTTTTCTAAAGAGCGCTCCTGTGCCCTGTAAAGAACAGATTCGATCCTAAAAAGGGATAGAGGCAGCATGGAGACCAGTTGGGGGATTGTCGTGAGAGGCGAAGGGAGCTGGTGGGGTTGGGGGTCCTTATGACGGCAGGGAGATGGGGAGAAGCGGGCAGGCTCAGGATGTCTCTTCAGGAGGGCGCCCGCCTGCCTCCCGTGTGGGCTGGGTGCGGGGTGAAGTGCTCGGATGAACTGAGCATGATTCCTGGGGCCTGGGCTTGAGCAACCGGGGGAAGGTGGTGACATTCGCCAAAACGACGACAAGTGAGAGAGGAGCAGCTCTGGAGCTCAGGTGGGGAAAGTAAGACTTTGTGCTGTATTGAGCTGAGATGCCCATTAGTCATCTAAGTGGAGATGTCAAGTAGCAGGATGTATGAGTGCACGGCTTCGGGGTGTTAGTGCTGGAGATACAAATTTGGAAGTCATTAGCATGAAGATGGTATTTAAAGCCGTGGGAGTGATGAGGTCACGTAAGGAGAGTGCGTTGGTTCGGAAGAAAGAGGACGGAGAACGGAGCCCTGGGGTGGTCCAACAGTCAGACCCAGGGCAGGGGAAGGGACTGGGAACAGCCTGGGATGAAGGAGGAGGAGTGGAGAGTGCTGTGTGAGTGAAGCCAGAGTAGTTTCTAGAAGCCCAAGTAACTAGCCCTGTGGCCATTGGTTACTGGGAAAGAAAGTGGCATGCGGGAGAGAGCCCCGGG
>NW_023178873.1:0-923 GCF_002007445.2 Ailuropoda melanoleuca
CCCCTCCACCAAGTCGGAAGCCCTCAAAGGCCAAGGGGAGGAGAGCGGGGAAGCAATACACAGTGTTACAAGGCTTGTGTTCAAAGAGAAACCCTCGTGAACAAGATCACGGTCAGAGGCTTTGGACTTGCTCCGAATGCAAGCTGCGGGCCATGGCCAACGGGACTTGGTCCCCACCCAGCTACCCTAAGGTCCCTCGAAAGTCAGACCTGAGTTCACCAGTGGAAAACAAGTTTAATGCAACAGGTTCCGAGCACGCGCAGCCAGTCCACTTGCTTTGTGCCGTGCTGCGGGAGGCAGGGCCCGAGGCGTGCTCTGTGGCTCACGGCAGCCTGAGGCCCCCGCACCCAGAGGAGAGAGTCAGGAAGAGCACCAGCCAGGCACTGCTGCTCCCCGAGGTGCTCGCGCTCCCGCCTTGACTGTACCCTGGCTCTGGGAGGTCCGGCCCCCCTGTGTTACATAACGCCCCACGGCAGCACCTTATGTACAGAAAAGGCATAGGCTTTAAGAGGACAAAGGACTTGACTATCCGATGCAACGATTCGTCTACTGGACAATACTTGGAGCACTGCTTTGAAACGTAGGAGAGACGCGGGTATACTCCTAAGAACACATACGGACAGAGAGAAAGGAATCGTGTGAATTGAAAGCAGCGCCCAGAGCACTTTCTGTCTGTACTTGTCGAACCCTGACCTTCTGGTGCCCCCCGCACCCCCATCCCAGGGCTGCGGTTAGAGGCCCCGTCCGTCTAGGAGGGAGTCAGGAGACAACACCGAGGAGGAACGGGGCAGGCGTTTGTGTTAGGAGCTGCTATTGTGGATAGGGGTTGCCTTGCCTACAGAGTGGCCATGAGATGCACCCCCTCCCCGTCCCCGCACCCCCTCCCCCAGCCCTGGCCTGTGCACGCCTACCGGCAACCTGGG
>NW_023178874.1:0-937 GCF_002007445.2 Ailuropoda melanoleuca
AAAAAAAAAAAAAACAAACCATAGAAATTCAACACAAGTGTTGAGCTTCAATGTAAACTATGGACTTCCTTGTAACCAATGTACCACCGTAATGCAAACTATTAGTAATAGAAGAAACTAGAAGGAGGGAATAGGCGAGGGATTATATGTGAACTCTGTACTTTCCAGCCTTTGTAAACCTAAAACTACTCAGAAAATAGTCTATTAATATTTTTAAAAGCTATCAATCAGTTCCGTTTCTTAACTGTATAACTTTGAAAAGAGATTGTACTGATAGAATGCTCAAATGAATGGACATTTTCTACTACAACCTTCGTTGCCTAGCATCCACAAAGAAGTGCTTCGGAGTGTAAAATAGTTATGTCTGAGATAGCTGAAGCAAACCACTTGAATGAAATGTTACGAGAATAAAGGTGGGAGGTTAAAATATAGTACAAGGCCAGAGAGACCATCTGATGAGGATGATGGGTTCCAGAATATACCACCCCAAAGTATGCCTCTTTGAAACAGGGACTGTTTTAAGCTAAAGACCGTTGAGAACCAGCCAACATAGGAAAGGCTCCAAAAACAGCACAAGCTTTCTTTTGTAAAGGACGTTTGCATCGGTAAAAAGTATCTCCCCCCTCTTACCAGTAGAGGAGGGCTATTACCACTTAATTTTTTCCCCAGCTTTATTGAGATGTAAGTGACATATAACATCGTGTAAGTTTAAGGTGTACCTCATGATTTGGTATACATAGAACAAAGATAAATGTACATCTCCTGAAATGATTACCACAACAAGGTTAGTTAACACACCCATCACCACCACGTAGTTACCTTTTTTTGTGTGTTTGTGGTGAGAACTTTGAAGAACTCTCAGCAACTTTGCCGTTAACTATAGTCACCATGCTGTACATTAGATCCCCAGAATAAATTATTTGTCAGAGAGAGAGAG
>NW_023178875.1:0-1951 GCF_002007445.2 Ailuropoda melanoleuca
GAGACTCCTCCAACAGAGCAAATCGGGGGAGCAGCAAATAGTGTGTGTGGGTTCTCCGTGAAATGTCAAAATCCATCAGGATTCCTGACTGGCCACACTTGCATTAGAAACCCGACTCCACAGAGCCCAGGTGTCCCACTGCTGCTTGGGCGGACGCATCAAACTCATGAGAACACATATGCCTTTTTTAAAAATATCAATCAATTCCTCCCCATAATAGCCCCAAACTGGAGACAACCCAAATGTTCATCCACGGAGGAAAAAATCTGCGAACTGCGTGTGCCCGTACAGTGGAATGGGAACCCACAATAGAAACGAGCGAGGTGATGGTTAAGTCAACAGCACAGGTGAACCTCAAACACGGGAGGCTGAGCGGAAGAAAGCAGACCCCACAGATAGGTTAGGTTCTGTGTTTCCATATATGCGAGGTTCAAGACTATGCAAACATGATTTATGGTGGGGGACACAAGAGTAGTGATCCCTCGTGGGTGACGGGCAGGCCTGGGTGGCTGTTGACTAGCGAGGGGGGGGACGTATTCTGCCTTTTTATCTGACTGGACGTTACGGGGGAACCTGGGTAAAAATTCCTGGAGCTGCCCCGTAAGGTGAATATTTTTTACAGCTCAACTAAAGTATGACACAAAAAAGAAGTAAAAACTAAGAGCACAAGTTTCTCCCACTTCTCCCTATTCGCAATCACCCTTCTGCCCTTCTCTCTCCTCTCCGCACAGTTCTGTCCCCGGCTCACTTTAACAGCATGCTTAGTGTGTGTGAGTTTCTAGAATTTTGACCATAAGCAGTTTTAAATTAAAATTGTATGAATTTACAACCTTAGGCATTGTCAGGTGACGACCATAGTTACGGTACAATACGGAGGCGGAACAGTGGTGTTGACCTTTGCAACCGAAACAAGACAGAAAGAGGCCTCGTGGGGGCCTGTGTCTATCTCTAACCATGGATCCTTGTCCGCGGAAACTTAGGGAAGGCATATCCCTTTATAAAAGTATTGGCTTTTAAAAGTCTTTAGTCACACGGAGACCAAGGAGGCGAGTATTTATATTTTCCCATACGTTGCTGTCCTTCAGGATTCAGTTTCATCTTTTATGGGACGTCGAGGAGGCCACAGACAGCCATTATTACCACTGACACAGAATTTGTCTATTTGTGACGCTCTTTGGATAAGAATAAGTGCCATCTTCTCTCAGGAGGGCCGGGAAGCACTGTGCCCATGCCGCTTGCATCTGTGTGACCTTGAGTAAGTTCCTTAACCTCTCTGTGCTCAGTCCCCTCATCCAGAACATGGGATCATAAGTGCACACCTATCATTGGGCTGTCATGACGGTTGAATGTGTTAATAGTCATAAACTATTTGCAATAGGGCACGACCTATACAAACACAAGGCGTGTGCAATAAATATTCTCTTAGAGGCAGGATATGGTGGGCTTTGTTCGGAGCCCCAGACTCTACCTAACCAAACCTCTTTTGCGATAGGCGGTCCATCTCTCTTCGTGGATCTTTTCATGTCGGCCGGACCTCTTCCCTTTCCTGTGTGAACTTTCTGTTGCCATTCTCCAGTCTTCCCAGCGCTTGGGTCCTTCTACGTGGCCCACGGGGAATATTTTAAAATAGGGTATAGGGAGTCTTTCACCTTCGGTCTTCGGGAAAAACACGTTCCCACCCCACCGGTTTCAGACACAGATGGACCAAAACTTCCCTAACCTGGCATGTTTTCCTGTATTTGTGATCTCTTTCCTAATTCCTTCACGCCATCAAAACTCGCCAGTCCTGTGGTCCGTTCCCTTCCGACCTCCGCTGGTAAGGAAACTATTCCCGCGGAGTGGGGCGAGCAACCTGGCAGGCACCCCTAGACTCATCCGGCTAACCTAACGAAATCCGCCACCTTCGGGCCACTAGAAAGCACATCCCCGAGGGGACCGTGGCACAGCGGAT
>NW_023178876.1:0-940 GCF_002007445.2 Ailuropoda melanoleuca
CCCTACTGTCTGGCACTACAAGATGTTCCAGGCTCTTTGTGAAATACTGCGATGTTGATCTCTGTATTTCTCTATCTGTAGCTCTATGTTTTGTCTCTCGGACTTGTGTCTCTCTCTCTGTCTCTGTCCTTAGCTGTAGCATACAGGTCTCCGGCTCCGGTTCCTGACAGAGGGCTCTGAAAGCCCTGGCAAGTAGGGGAGCTGGGAGAATCTTTTGTCCTAACATGTAGGCCTCTGATGCCATGTTTGACACAGGGCTCCTAAAACCCTTGTCACTTCCCAAGAGATAAGAGCACTAGGAGCGTTTTTGTTCTAAGCAGGTGACCCTGGGTGGGCTCCTGGATGACTCCTGGATGGGGGGCTGCTCACCAGAGAGGCCAAGCCATGGTTAGAAGCTTGGAATGTTCAGCCCCATTCCCCCATTCTCCAGAGCGGGGAGAGGGGCCGGACGTGGCCTTACTAATCCATCGTGCCAACATGAGGAAGCCTCCATCAAATCCCAATAGTATAGGGGCGTGGGGACCTTCGAGGTGGGTGAACACATCCACGTCCCGGGACAGTGATGCCGCCCAAGTCCACAGGGACAGATAGATGGTCCTGTGCTCGGGTCCCTCCCAGACCTCCCCTGGTGGATGCCTCCATGTGGCCTTTCCTGCCCTTTACTGAAGTGGTAAACGTGAGTGTTTCCCTGAGTTCCGCGAGCTGTTCTAGCAACTCGTCGGCTCCACGGTGGGAAGGCCAAGGGAACCTCCGATTTGTAGCCCGCTCAGAGCTGTGGGTAACCTGGGGACCTAACTACTTGTGACTGGCATCTAAAGTGGGAGGCAGTCTCGTGGGACTGGGCCCTTACCCCGTGGGATCTGGTGCTTTCTCCGGGTAGAGGGTGTCGGCAGTGAATGAGTGACTGAACCGGGACACCCAGCTGGTGTGGCAGAGAATC
>NW_023178877.1:0-11366 GCF_002007445.2 Ailuropoda melanoleuca
CATTGAAATTGCAAGGATTATTAGAAACTTTTATCAACAGCTACATGCCAAAAAACTAAACAATCTGGAAGGATGCCACTCTCACCGCTATTATTCAACATACTACTAGAAGTCCTTGAAACTGCAATCAGACGACAAAAAGGGATCAAATATCCAAATGAGCAAAGAAGAAGTCAAAATGTCTCTCTTCACAGATGACATGATACTATATATGGAAAACCTAAAAGACTCCACTCCCAAAATATTAGAAGTTATAGAACAATTCAGTAAAGTGGCATGATAAAAAATCAATGCCCAAAAATCAGTTGCATTTCTATACACGAATAACAAGACTGAAGAAAGAGAAATTAGGGAATCCATCCCATTGACAATAGCACCAAAAACCATACGTTACCTTGGAANCCTTGGAATTAACTTAACGAGAGACATAAAGGACCTATATTCCAGAAACTATAAATCACTCCTGAAAGACATTGAGGAAGACAGAAAAAGATGGAAAAGTATTCCATGCTCATGGATTGGAAGAATTTACATAGTTAAAATGTCCATGCTACCCATAGCAATCTACACTTTCAATGCTATCCCGATGAAAATACTGAGGACATTTTTCAAAGAAATTGGACAAATAGTCCTTAAATTTGTATGGAACCAGAAAAGGCCCCAAATCACCAAGGAACTGTTGAAAAAGAAAAACAAACCGGGGGGCATCACAATGCCGGATTTCGAGCTTTACTCGAGAATCCATAAAATTGCCAAGGCCCCGAATTGCAAGGAACTGTTGAAAAGGAAAAACAAATCTGGGGGCATCACGATGCCGGATTTCGAGCTTTACTACAAAGCTGTGATCACAAAGAGAGCATGGTCAGGGCACAAAAACAGACATATCGACCTATGGAACAGAATAGAGAACCCAGAAATGGACCCTAGGCTCTATTGGCAACTAATCTTTGATAAAGCAGGAAAAAAAAATCCGGTTGAAAAGACATTCTCTTCAATAAATGGTGCTGGGAAAATTGGACAGCTACATGCAAAAGAATGAAACTTGACCACTCTCTCACACCATACACAAAAATAAACTCCAAATGGATGAAAGACCTCAATGTCAGACAGGAATCCATCAAAATTATAGAGGAGAACATAGGCAACAACTTCTATGACATCGGCCAGAGCAACCTTTTTCACGACACATCTCCAAAGGCAAGAGAAATAAAAGATAAAATGAACTTATGCGGACTTTATCAGGATAAAATGCTTCTCCACATTAAAGGAAAAAGTAAAAAAACTAAGAGGCAACCCACGGAATGGGAGAATATATTTGCAAAGGACACTACAGAAAAAGGACTGCTTTCCAGGTGCTACAAAGAACATTTCAAACTCAATATACAAGAAACAAAGAAACAAATCAAAAAATGGGCAGAAGATATGAACAGACACATTTCCAATAAAGACAAACAAATGGCTAACAGACACATGAAAAACTGTTCAAAATCTTTAGCCATCAGGGAAATTCAAGCCAAAACCACACTGAGATACCACCTTTCGCCAGTTAGAATGGCAAAAATAGACAAGGCAAGTATCAACAATTGCTGGAGAGGATGTGGAGAAAGGGGATCCCTCCTACATTTTTGGTGGGAATGCAAGTTGGTACAGCCACTCTGGAAAACAGTGTGGAGGTCCCTTAAAAAGTTAAAAATTGAACTACCCTATGACCCAGCCATTGCACTACTGGGTGTTTACCCCAAAGATACAGACGTAGTAAAGAGAAGGGCCATATGCACCCCAATGTTCATAGCTGCATTGTCCACAATAGCCAAATCATGGAAGGAGCCGAGATGCCCTTCAACAGATGACTGGATTAAGAAGCTGTGGTCCATATATACAATGGAATATTACTCAGCTATCAGAAAGAACGAATTCTCAACATTTGCTGCAACATGGACGGCACTGGAGGAGATAATGCTAAGTGAAATAAGTCAAGCAGAGAAGGGCATCTCGGCTCCTTCCATGATTTAGCTATTGTGGACAATGCAGCTATGCACATTGGGGTGCATATGGCCCTTCTCTTCACTACGTCTGTATCTTTGGGGTAAACACCCAGTAGTGCAATGGCTGGGTCATAGGGTAGTTCAATTTTTAACTTTTTAAGGGACCTCCACACTGTTTTCCAGAGTGGCTGTACCAACTTGCATTCCCACCAACAATGTAGGAGGGATCCCCTTTCTCCACATCCTCTCCAACAATTGTTGTTTCTTGCCTTGTCTATCTTTGCCATTCTAACTGGCGTAAGGTGGTATCTCAGTGTGGTTTTGATTTGAATTTCCCTGATGGCTAATGATTTTGAACATTTTTTCATGTGTCTGTTAGCCATTTGTATGTCTTCATTGGAAAAGTGTCTGTTCATATCTTCTGCCCATTTTATGATTTGTTTATTTGTTTCTCGTGTATTGAGTTTGAGATGTTCTTTGTAGATCTTGGATACAAGTGCTTTGTCTGTAGTGTCATTTGCAAATATATTCTCCCATTCCGTATGCTGCCTCTTAGTTTTTTTGACTGTTTCCTTTGCTGTGCAGAAGCTTTTTATCTCGATGAAGTCCCATAAATTCATTTTGTCTTTTGTTTTTCTTGCCTTTGGAGATGTGTCATGAAAAAGTTTGCTTTGGCCAATGTCGTAGAGGTTGCTGATGGCAACTTAAGTTTGACCTATTCTAAATGTACTAAATCTTTAACACGGTTCCCTACATTTTATATATGTTTTCATTTTAACAGCTTTATATTTTGAATACCTTGACTGATTTTTATAAATATACTTAATTTTACCGATATTGTGCTTCTCTCTTCTTTTTTTATAAATATATTTTTATTATATTATGTGCTTCTTTTTTCTTTTTAATTTCTGCTTATCAATTTTCCTTCCCGATTAAGAGTCCTCTTCAATATTTCTAAGGCTGTTTTAGTGGCTATAAAGTTCTTTTTATTTCCTTTTTTAAATACTATTTTTTATTATATTATGTTAGTCACCATACAGTACATCCCCGGTTTCCAATGTAAAGTTCGATGATTCATTAGCTGTGTATAACACCCAGTGAAACATGCAATACGTGCCCTCCTGAATACCAATCACAATCTGATCCTATTCCCACACCCCAATCTACTCTGAAGGCCTCAGTTTGTTTCCCAGCGTCCACAGTCTTTCATGGTTCATTCCGGCTTCAGTTTACCCCCCTTTCTTTTTCCCCTTCTTCTCCTACTGATCTTACTATTTCTTATGTTCCATAAATGAGTGAAACCATATGATAATTGCCTTTCTCTGCTTGACTTATTTCGCTTAGCATTATCTCCTACACTCCCGTCCACATTGCAGCAAATGTTGAGAAACTATTCTTTTTGATGGCTGACTAATATTCCATTGTATATGCGGACCACATCTTCTTAATCCAATCATCTGTTGAAGGGCATCTCGGCTCCTTCCATGATTTTGCTATTGTGCACAGCGCTGCTATGAACATTGGGGTGCATATGGTCTTTCTCTTCACTACGTCTGTGTCTTTGGGTTAAATACCCAGTAGTGCAATGGCTGGATCATAGGTTAGCGCAATTTTTAACTCTTTATTGCCCTCCACACTGTTTTCCAGAGTGGCTGTACAAACGTCCATCTCCACCAACAATGTAGGAGGGATCCATTCCCACCAACAAGGTAGGGGCGATTCTTTTTCTCTACAACATCTCCAACATTTGTTGTATCCCTCCTTGTCAATTTTTGTCATTCTAACTGGCGTAAAGTCATATCTTGAGATGGTTTAGATTTGAATTTCCCTGATGGCTAATTATGCTGAACATTTTTTCATGTGTCTGTTAGCCATTTGTATGTCTTCATTGGAAAAGTGTCTGTTTATATCTTCTTTCTGTAAATCATCAAGGTTTTATTTTTTTTTAAAGATTTTATTTATTCGACAGAGATAGAGACAGCCAGCGAGAGAGGGAACACAAACAGGGGGAGTGGGAGAGGAAGAAGGAGGCTCATAGCGGAGGAGCCTGATGTGGGGCTAGATCCCATAATGCCGGGATCACGCCCTGAGCCGAAGGCAGATGCTTAACCGCTGTGCCACCCAGGCACCCCCATCAAGGTTTTATTTATGCGGCCTCATAGACAAAAATTATATTTTAACAATAATATTTTTATTATATCATGTGAGTCACCATATAGTACATACCTAGTTTTTCATATAAAGTTCCATGATTCATTACTTGCATATGACACCTATGCACCATGCAATACGTGCCCTCCTTAATTCCCATCACCAACCTATCCCATCCCCCCAAAGTACTCAGTTTGTTCCCCAGAGTCCACAGTCTTTCATGGATCATTCCCCCTTCTGTTTAACCCTCTTTCTTCTTCCCTTTCTTCTCCTGATGATCTTCCTAATTCTCATATTCCATAAATGAGTGAAACCATAGGATAATTGTCTTTCTCTGCTTGACTTCTTTCACTTAGAATTGTCTCCTCCAGTCCCGTTCATGTTGCACCAAATGATGAGAACCCATTCTTTTTGATGGCTGTGTAATATTCTTTGTATATATGGACCACTTCTTCTTTTTTTTTAATTTTTTTTATTTTACTATGTTAGTCACCATAGAGTACCTCCCTGGTTTCTGATGTAACGTTCGATGATTCATTTTTTAAATGATTCTTTTCATTATATTATGTTAATCACCATACAGTACATCCCCGGATTCCAGTGTAAAGTTCGATGCTTCATTAGTTGTGTATATCACCCAGTGCACCATGCATTACGTGCCCTCCTTACTACCCATCACCAGTCTATCCCATTCCCCTACCCCCCTCCCCTCTGAAATCTTCAGTTTGTTTCTCATAGTCCATAGTCTCTCATGTTTCATTCCCCCTTCTGATTACCCCCCTTTTCTTTATCCCTTTCTTCCCCTACCGATCATCCTAGTTCTTATGTTCCAGAGATGAAAGAAATCATATGATAATTGTCTTTCTCTGCTTGACTTATTTCACTTAGCATTATCTCATCCATGGCATCCAAGGTACAGCAAATGTTGAGAACTCATTCATTCTGATAACTGTGTAATATTCCATTGTATATATGGACCACAACTTCTTAATCCATTCGTCTGTTGAAGGGCATCTTGGTTCCTTCCATGATTTAGCTATTGTGGACAATGCTGCTATAAACATTGGGGTGCATATGGCCCTTCTCTTCACTATATCTGTATCCTTGGGGTAAATATCCAGTAGTTCAATGCCTGGGTCATAGGATAGCTCAATTTTTAACTTTTTAAGGGACTTCCACACTGTTTTCCGGAGTGGCTGTAACAACTTGCATTCCCACCAACAGTGTGGGAGGGATCCCCTTTCTCCGCATCCTCTCCAGCAAT
Source organism: Ailuropoda melanoleuca (assembly GCF_002007445.2). NCBI lineage: Eukaryota > Metazoa > Chordata > Mammalia > Carnivora > Ursidae > Ailuropoda > Ailuropoda melanoleuca. The sequence goes on from NW_023178877.1 coordinate 5,401, forward strand.
TGTTGTTCCTTGACTTGAAAATTTTTGCCATTCTAACTGGCGTAAGGTGGTATCTCTGTGTGGTTTTGATTTGAATTTCCCTGTTGTCTAATGATTTTGATTTAATTTATTGTGTCTGTTAGCCATTTGTATGTCCTCATTGGAAAAATGTCTGTTCATATCTTCTGCCCATTTTATGATTTGTTTATTTCTTTCTTGCGTATTGAGTTTGATAAGTTCTTTATAGATCTTGGATACCAGTCTTTAACCTGTAGCATTATTTGCGAATATATTCTCCCATTGCGTAGGCTGCCTCTTAGTTTTTTTGACTGTTTCCTTGATGTGCAGAAGAGTATATCTTGATGTAGTCCTACATGTTCATTTATCTTCTGTTTCTCTTGCTTTTGGAGATATGTCATGAAAAAGGTTGCTTTGACTGATGCTGAAGAGGTTGCTGCCTATGTTCTCCTCTGGAATTTTGATGGATTCCTGCCTCATCGAGGTCTTTCATCCATTTGGAGCTTATTTTTGTGTATGGTGTGAGAGAATGATCAAGTTTCATTCTTTTGCATGTAGCTGTCCAATTTTCCCAGCACCATTTATTGAAGAGACTTTTTTCCACTGTATATTATTTCCTGCTTTATCAAAGATTAGTTGCCCAAAAAGCCGAGGGTCCCTTTCTGGGTTCTCTATTCTGTTCCTTTGCTCTATGTGTCGGTTTTTTCCCAGTACCAAGCTGTATTTTTGATCACAGCATTGTAGTACAGCTCGAAATCTGGCATTGTAATGCCCCCAGGATTGTTTTTCATTTTCAACAGTTCCTTGGAGATTCGGGGCCTTTTCTGTTTCCATACAAATTTATGGACTATTGGTTCCAGTTCTTTGAAAAATGTCCTTGGTATTTTAATCAGGATATCATTGAGAATGTAGAATGCTCTGGGTAGCATGGACATTTTAACTATGTTAATTCTTCCAATCCATCAGCATTTAATATTTTTCCATCTTTTTGTGTCTTCTTCCATGTCTTTCAAGAGTGATGCGTAATTTCTAGAATATAGTTCTTTTATGTCTCTGGTTAATTCCAAGGTAACGTATGGTTTATGGTACTTTTGTAAATGGGATGGATTCCCTAATTTCTCTTTCTTCAGTCTCGTTATTCGTGTATAGAAATGCAGCTGATTACTGAGCATTGATTTTGTATCCCACCATACTACTGAATTGATCTAAAACTTCTAATACTTTGGGAGAGGATTCTTTTGGGTTTTCCATATAGAGTATCATGTCATCTGCAAAGAGAAATAGTTTGACTTCTTTGCCGATTTGGATACCTTTTATCCCTTTTTGTTTGATTGGTTTTGACAAGACTTCTAGTACTATATGGAATAATAATGGCGAGAGTGGGCATCTTTGTCGGGTTCCTGATCTCAAGGGAAAGACTTCCACCTTTTCCCCGTTGAGAATAATACTTGCTGTAGGCTTGTCATAGATAGTTTTTATGAGATTGAGGAATGTACCCACTATCCCTACACTCTGAAGGGTTTTAATCAGGAAAGGATCCTGTATTTTGTCAAATGCTTTTCCTGCATCAATTGAGAGGATCTTATGGTTCCTGATTCTTTTCTTGTTGATATGATGCATCTCGCTGATTGATTTGCAAAAGTTAAACCATGCTTGCATCCCAGGGATGTATCCCACTTGGTCATGATGGGTAATCCTTTTAATGTACTGTTGTACTCTATTAGCCAGGATCTTGTTGAGGATTTTGGGGTCCATATTCATTAGGGAAATCGGTCTGTAATTCTCCTTTTTGGTGGGGTCTTTGCCTGGTTTGGGGATCAAGGTAATTTTGGCTTCATAAAATGAGTTTCGTAGCTTTCCTTCTGTTTCTATTTTTTGAAATAGCTAAGAGAATAGGTATCATTTCTTTTTTGAGTGTTTGGTAGAATTCCCCAGGAAAACCATCCTGGCCTGCAGTTTTGTTATTTGGAATGTTGTTTATCACTGACTCAATTTCTTCATAGTTAATTGGCCTGTTTAAGAAATCTATTTCTTCCTGTTTCAGTCTTGGTAGTTTATAGGTTTCCAGGAAGGCCTCCATCTCTTCCAGATTGCTAAGCTTTTTGGCATATAGTTGTTGATAAAAACTTCTAATAATCCTTCCAGTTTCAAAGTTGTTGGTCATGACCACTCCCTTTTAATTCATAATTTTAATAATTTCGGTCCTTTCTCTTTGCTTTTGGATCAGGCTTGCCAGTGGTCTGCCAATTTTATGGATTCTCTCAAAGAACCAGCTTCTAGTCCTGTTGATTTGCTCTACTGTACTTCTGTTTTCTAATTCATTGATTTCTGCTCTAATTTTGGTCAACTGCTTCCTCGTGAGTGGGTTATGCCTGTCCCTCTGTTGCTGTCCCAGTTTCTTGAGGTGAGAATATAGAAACTGCATTTTAGATTTTTCTATTCTTTTGAGTGAGGCTTGGATGGCTATGTATTTCCCCCTTAGGACTGCCTTTGCAGTATCCCATAGGTTTTGGACCATTGTGTATTCATTCTCGTTGATCTCCATAAATTGTTTAAATTGATTTTTGATTTCCTGGTTTATAGAGTCATTCCTGAGCAGAATGGTTCTTAGTTTCGAAGTGTTTGAGTTTCCTCCAGGTTTTTCCTTGTGGTTGAGTTCAAATTTCAGAGCGTTGTGGTCTGAGAATGTGCATGGGATAATTTCAATCTTTTGGTATTGGCTGAGACCTGTCTTGTGTCCCAGAACATGATCTATTCTTGAGAATGTTCCATGGGAATTAGAATAGAATGAGTATTCTGTTCTTCTGGTGTGTAGTGTTCTATATATATATCTATGAGGTCCACCTGGTCTAGTATGGCATTCAAAGCCTTTGATTCTTTGCTTAGTTTTTGCCAGGGTGTTCTGTCTAATTCTGATAGTGGGGTGTTGAGGTTCCATACTATTTTTGAATTTTTAGCTATATGTCTCTGTATTCTGGTTTAGAGTTGGCTTGTGTATCTTGCTGCTCCCCTGTGGGGGCATATATATTTATAATTGTCATATACACTTGTTGGATACTTCCTTTAAGAATAATATAGTGCCCTACTGTATCTCTAGCTATAGACTTTAGTTTAAAATCCAATCTGTCTGATATGAGAATTGCTACCCCAGCTTTTTTTTGAGGTCCATTTGCACGAAAGATGGCACTTCATCCCTTTACTTTCAGTCTGAATGTATCTTAGGTTTCAAAATTAGTCTCTTGCAGACAGCAAATGGATAGGTCTTTTTTTTTATCCAATCTGCAACCCTGTGGTGTTTTATGGGAGCATTCAAGCCATTCACATTGAGGCTGAATACTGAGAGATATGATTTTAGTGATGCCATGTTGCCTCTAAAGTCTTTATTTCTCTAGATTGTGACTTTCTGTTCTGTACAACTCTTGGGGAATTTTTACTTTTATAGAACCCCCCATAATATCTCATGTAGGGTGGTTTCATGGTTATGAAATTGGTCAATGACAAGCCATTCTGGAAGGTCTTTATTTCTCCATTAATTCTGAATGACAGCCTTACTGGATAAAGGATCCTTGGCTGCATGTTTTTCTCTGAAAGAGCTTTAAAAATGCCCCCCAACCCTTACTCTCATTCCAGGTCTGTGCAGACAGGTCTGATGTAAATCTGAAACCTTTGTCTTGGTACGTGAGAAATTTCCTTGCCCTGGCCGTTTTCAATACTGTATCCTTCGGAGGAATATCCATGGAATCAGCCAGAGACGCAGGAAGATACACCTGGATCTCTACAAATGAACATCTCCAGCGCTGAGTATCGAGGTACGAAGTGGGGAGCCGTGAAATGGCACACAGATATCGGAAGCTAAACAGAAGGCGGAGGGAGCAGCCATGTCAGGGCGCCGGGAAGCGGTAGCCACCTACAAGGGGGAGCGGAGAGACCGAGGACCCGCACGCTTGAGACAGCAGACTGAGAAGGGAACTCCGGGAGTGCACACGGGACGGCTGGCGGTTGGCGGGCCACCTGCACGGGGGTGTAGGCGGACTCGCGGACGGCACCTGCGAGACAGAAGACTTAGAACGCGAGCTCCAGGAGCGCACGCGCAGGGCGGCTGGCGGGCCACCTGCACCGGGGAGCGTGCGGACCGTGGACCCGCACTCTGGAAACAGCAGACTGAGTCTGTGAGCCCTGAGCGTGCGCCACCAAGCATCTCACGGAGCTCCGGAGCTCCGGTGTGCTCACTGGATCGAGGCTGAGACCGGGAGCTCCAGGAGCGTCCGCGGGGCGGCTGGCAGCTGGAGGGCCACCTGTACGGGGGAGCAGGCGGACTCGCGGTCAGCACCTGTGAGACACCAGACTGAGACGGGGAGCTCCGGGAGCCCGCGTGGGGCGGCTGGCGACTGGCGGCTGGCAGGGTTGGAAACACAAAGGACAGAGACGTGCCGGCCCTGGAAGTGAGGGCTGGGATGCCAGGTGTGGGGCACACAGCCCGGGATGCTGCAGGGTTGAGCAGCACCAACAGAAACAGAGTTAAAGTGGCCAGAACATCAGTGGAGAACGATCCGCGATCCCTCTGTTCTGAGACAGAGGCTGAATTTCAGCCGCTGCTGCTCTCTCAGAAGAGGCATAGCAAACCGCCAGGGAAAGCCGCCAGAGAACAAAAGCCCGGAAATACCGGCTCACAGGGTGCCCATCCCCATCCCCCCTCGCAAGGGACACAGAGACTCTACCCAAACAGGGTTTTCTGAGTACCTGCAGGCAGGCCCCTCCCCCAGAAGGCAGGCTGAAAAATCAAGAAGCGTACAACACGGAGCGCCTGAGTGGCGCAGTCACCAAGCACCTGTCTTCAGATTAGAGTGTGATCACAACGTTCCGGAAAGGAGTCCCTCAGCGGGTTTCTCCACCGGGAGCCTACTTCTTCCTCTCCCACTCCTCTGCTTGGGTTCCCTTTCTTGCTGACTGTCTCTCTCTCCCTCAAATAAATAAATAAACTCTTTAAGGAAGAAGCCCACATCCCTAAGATCTCTATAAAACAAGGGCGCACGGCCTGGGTCCCAGTCAACACTTGGGCTCTGGACAACCCTGCAATCTCTCTTCATCAGAATGACGAGAAGGAGAAGTCCCCCCCAGCAAAGAAAAGATAATGAGTCTGTGGCCTCTGCCACAGAATTGGCCTCGGCCACAGAATTAATACATATGGATATATCGCAATTATCAGATATGGAATTCAGAGCAACAATGGTCAAGATGATGAGTAGACTTGAAAAAAGCATCAGAGAAAGCGTTGCTGAGAATATAGAATCCCTAAGGGCAGAAATGAGAGCGAATCTGACAGAAATTAAAAATTCTATGAGCCAAATGCAGTCAAAACTAGAGTCTCTGACGGCTAGGGTCACCGAGGCAGAGGAACGCGGTAGTGAATTGGAGGATGGGTTAGTAGAAGAAAAAAAGAAAATAGAAGCTGGTCTTAAAAAAATCCACGCCCACGAATGTAGATTACGGGAGATTACTGACTCAATGAAATGATCCAATGTCAGAATCATCGGCATCCCTGAAGGGGTGGAGAAAAACAGAGGTCTAGAAGAGATATTTGAACAAATTGTAGCTGAAAACTTCCCTAATCTAGCAAGGGAAACAAGCATTCGTGTCCAAGAGGCAGAGAGGACCCCATCCAAGCTCAACCAGGACAAACCTACGCCACGGCATGTCATAGTGCAATTCGCAAATATTAGATCCAAGGATACAGTATTGAAAGCGGCCAGGGCAAAGAAATTTCTCACGTACCAAGGCGAAGGTATCAGGATTACGTCAGACCTGTCTACAGAGACCTGGAAGGAGAGAAAGGCTTGGGGGTCATTTTTAAATCTCTTTCAGAGAAAAACATGCAGCCAAGGATCCTTTACCCAGCACAGCTGTCATTCAGAATTGATGGAGAAATAAAGACGTTCCAAAATCGCCAGTCATTAACCAACTTCGTAACC
>NW_023178878.1:0-952 GCF_002007445.2 Ailuropoda melanoleuca
ACTCACTCTCCCTATGCAGGGTTGCCAGATTTAGCAAATAAGAATTCAGGGCACTTGGTTAAATGTGATTTTCAGATAAACAATGATAAAAATTTGTAGTATAAGTATATCCCAAAATATGGCATGGGACATACTTATACCAAAAAAATGTGTTTAGCTGGCAATGCCATTTCTATCAGTTATGACTGGTGCCATTTAACATCTTCCTGTAAGACCATCTAGGATACAGTTTTGTTTGCTGGAGAGAACAAGACAAGGACGGAGCAGAGAGAGGAAATGAGCTCGAGGCAGAAGGAGGTGGGCAGAAGACGGAGCTGCCTCGGGAAATCGCCCTCCCTACAGCTGCTCCTCCTTGCCCGGCCTGCCACCCCAGCCATGTGCCGGGGAGGCGCAAGGCTCATCTTGGGAACCTGAGCGTGCTCTCTGAAATGTCACCAGAAATAAACCTGGCTAATTCTCCGCGATGGCCCGTCACATTAATATCCCTGAAATTCCAAGCGGATTAAAATAACCACGAGCATGACACCGTTTGGAAGGCCGGGGATTTACTTGGAAGCGGTGCCCCCTTGGCAAGCATTCCTCTAATTGCTGCTTCGTATAAATAGAGTGTTCTTTCATATGTCCACGAGCCCCAGCTGACAGACTTCGATGGGGGCTGTCGAAGTCATTAGTGCTCCGGCAGTGGTAAACCGAGGCTCCGCTCGGGCTGTAAATGGGATTCTCGTGGGCCGATCAATCTCACCAAAGCCGCCAGCCCTGCCTGTTGAGCTGCAAGGTCCTGAGTGGCTGCAGCTTCCCAGAAATGTGCTTGCATCTGTCAGAATTATAAGCAGCTGGCAGCTGACACAAAGGTCAAATTTGCTGCTAGTGTGGAAATAGTATCTCCCCAGTACAAGAAATGCTACTTAGCAGTATATCAATTGCAGGCGGGTCATTAAAGGAGGGGTGTGTG
>NW_023178879.1:0-7113 GCF_002007445.2 Ailuropoda melanoleuca
AGTTGGAACTGCATCTCCAGGAGCCGCAAGGATCAGGGGATTCCTGAGTGCCACTCATCTAGTTGGAGACATAAGCGATTCCACACTCAACACCTAGCAGCCATTGTAATAAATAAGCACACATTACAAAGCCTCCAGGAGCCCTCCACCACATTCTCCAAGATGAAGGAGAGAGGAAAATAGTCACCCAGATGTGCTGCCAGCTGTTTGGCCATTTCTGGAAAGCCCCGGTGTCAAGACAGCCTGTGCTGCGTGCTCAGAGTTGTAGTTCCTGTGCACTCCCAGGCCGGTATCTGGAAAGGGTGCAGACAAGAGTATGGGAGGCAGGTGCAGCCCACTGCAGGAGCCGGTGGCAGTTCATAGGCTGGGAAGGCCTCCAGGGCCCAGGGGCCAGGGCAGAAGCCACAGGAGCACTGGGACACCTGAATGCCCCCAAACTCCAGCTTGGAGGGTCCATGAATGGCTTCCAGGCAGCATTTAGAAAGGGACACAGAGAGAGGAGGGAAGAGGTCGGAAGAGTAGGGGACCCTCGTTTCATAGCTGTGACTTCCACCTGAGATCAAAGAAAAGAATTGCTGCAAGTCAACAAATAGAAAAGCGGCCACTTTTTGCAAAGTAGGAGGTGCAGAGAAGTGAATCTGAGGTGATATATTGGAAGATAAACCACGCGGGGGAGGGAGCAAGCCTCCATAAGCCGGCTACTGGAAAGTGATATAGCAGTGGAAGGCAACATCAGAACTTTTAGAAGTCTGCTCCAGTGAGGGACATCCCTGCCTGAAAGGCGCTCAGGTGGTGAAGTGGGGGGCAGAATCCTGGGTGGGACAATGTGGTCTCAGGATCCCTGGGGTCACAGAAAGAACGGGGGTGCCTGAGTGTGGCTGAGCTCCCAAGCATCAGAGCACGGAAGCCAGCTGCAATCAGTGAGCACAAGAGTGGGCTTTCAGCTCCGGGTTGCCATAAACCATGACCAAGGGCATGATCGGGTGACTGCTCTCCAAGCAGGGACCCAGCAAGTGGCAGAACTGCAGCTAGACCCTCGCCCTTCTGAGGTGGGGGGAGCGACAAGGATGCGAGTATCAACAGGAGACTGCTCTCCGAGCAGGTGCCCTGTGAGCCGCACAACCCCGGCTGGACTCTCCTCCTTCCCCCAGGAAGAGCATCATGGGTGTGTGAGGCAGGAATCTGCAGGGTTTGGAGACTCAAAATGGGGCTGCGTGTCTCAGATAAAAAGCGCTTGGTCACAGGCTTGGTGAACATAGGGAGGTTGGAAACCAGGGAGATAAAAGTGATTGACTGCTTTTCCCTGAGGGTGCACAGAAGAGTGGAGGGGTCACAATCTTTCAGATCTTTCAGCTCTGGGGCTGGAGATTGGGGCATCACCATTTTCATCCTCTATAGCAGTTTAAGCAGAAGGGTGGGGGGGGGAAGCCTTCAAGAAACAAAAGTCACATAGAAGATCAATCCAGAGCAACTTACACCTAGCCCGGCTTCCTAACAAGGGGCAGTACAACTCTACCCAGGTAGAGACACCTGAGAATCAGTGCAACAGGTCCCTCCCCAGAAGACCAGCAAGAACACCAGGCTAATACCAAGTTTACAGATCACACAGAACTGAAAAACTCTTATGCTAGGGGAAAATAGTGTATGGAATTCAAGATTTTTTCTCATGATTCTTTAGACTTTCAGTTTAAAATTTTCTTTCTCTCTTTTTTTAAAATTTTTAACTAGTTTCTTATTTTATCAACTCTCTTTTTTTGTCTTTTTTAAAATTTTCATTTTTACATTTACATTTTATATATCCTTCATTTTTGGCTTCCTTTCACTGTATTCAATTAGCCAAACATATAGTACATCATTAGTTTCAGGTGTAGTGTTCAGTAATTCATCAGCCTCATATAACACCCAGTGCTCATCAAAGAAGGCACTTTAAAAAAAAAAAGAAACATATTAGAGTCTCATGAAGCTGCTAATGCTTGCCTTGGTTACTGCAGTTCCCACACAGATTCAAGGTTTTATCAGTATTGCCCTAAACATGCCTGAGTCTCAGCACATCTGGGGAGCATTTGTCAAGGGGGTGGGGAATCATAAAACACCCTCCATGCACTTGTTCTTGGCTTGCTGGAAGCATTTATTATCAACTTTAAGTGCTGTGTCACCCATTTCTTCCTCCTTGTTTATAACTCTGGTGTAGCTTTAATTGGTATGGATGTGATCCAAATGCCGTAGCCTATCTAAATTGTAAGGCTGCCTCAAAAATTCACCTGGCTCTTGAGGTTTTGCTCTTGGTCTTGTAGTACTGATATTTAGAATTGAAAAAAAAAAACTACTTTAAAAGTAAATAGATGATTCAATTGCCCAATCAGAAGACAGAGTTGCGGAATGGAGAAGCAGCAAAACAAAAGAAACCAAGTCTTAGCTATATTCTGTCTACAAGGAATTGTTTCAGCTTGAAGGACACACACAGGCTGAAAATAAAATGATGAAAGGAGATATGCCATGCAAATGGAAACCAAAGAGACCAGGCATAGCTATACTTATGTNGATATTTAGAATTGAAAAAAAAAAACTACTTTAAAAGTAAATAGATGATTCAATTGCCCAATCAGAAGACAGAGTTGCGGAATGGAGAAACAGCAAAACAAAAGAAACCAAGTCTTAGCTATATTCTGTCTACAAGGAATTGTTTCAGCTTGAAGGACACACACAGGCTGAAAATAAAATGATGAAAGGAGATATGCCATGCAAATGGAAACCAAAGATACCAGGCATAGCTATACTTATGTCAGGAAAAAAAAACTACATATAAATAAGAAACTGTAATGATCACAATACAAAGAATAAGCAAACAACAAACAAAAAGCAGAAACTGACTCATAAGTGCAGAGAACAAACTGATGGTGGTCTGAGGGGAGGGGGATGGGGAAAGGGAAAATGGGTGAAGGACAGTGGGAGATGCGGACTTCCAGTATGATGAATAAGTCCGAGGGATAAAAGGTACAGCAAAAGGAATATAGTCAGTGGTTCTATAATAGGGTTGTATGGTGACAGATGGTAGCTCCTCTTGTGGTGAGCACAGCATAACATACAGAGCTGTTCAAATCACTGTGTTGTACACTTGAAACTAATGCAACATTATGTGTCAACTATATTTCAATTTTCAGAAATGTAACAGACAAACGAGGTCATTAGATAATGATAAAGAGGTCAATTCATCAAGAGGATGTAGCAATAATAAACATATGCACCCAATTGGATTAACTAAAATATGTTAAGTAAATATTAACAGATCTGAGGAGGAGAAATAGAAAACAATACAGTAATGGTAGGGGACTTCATTACCTCACATTCAACAATAGATCAATCATCCAGAAAATCAATAAGGGAACACCGGACTAGAGTAATACTTTAAACCAAATGAACCTAATAGACATGAAGGGGACATTTCATCTAAGAACACCAGGATATGCATTCTTCTCAAGCACACGTGGAACTTTTTCTAGAATATATCTTACGTCAGGTCACAAAAAAATTCAAGAAGATAGAAATTACATGAAGTATTTATTCTGATCACAATAGTATGAAACTAGAACTTAATAGCAGGAAGAATCTGGAAAATGCACAAATATGTGGAAATTAAACAGCGCAGTCCTTAACAACCAACGTTCTGAACATAAATGTGGAAATAAAAAATATCTTAAATTAAGTGGAAATACAATACACCAACACTTACGGGATACAAAAAAAAAGCAATTTTAAAAGAAAAGTTTTATAGCAATAAATGCCTAGATTTAGAGAGGGAAAAATCTCACATAATAATCTAACATTAACTCAAGGAACTAGGAAACAAGACTGAACAGAGCCAAAAGCAAGCAGCAGAAAGTTAATAAANACGCAGTCCAGAAAAACCAACATTCTGAACATAAATGTGGAAATAAAAAAATATCTTAAATTAGGTGGAAATACAATACACCAACACTTACGGGATACAAAAAAAAAGCAATTTTAAAAGAAAAGTTTTATAGCAATAAATGCCTAGATTTAGAGAGGGAAAAATCTCACATAATAATCTAACATTAACTCAAGGAACTAGGAAACAAGACTGAACAGAGCCAAAAGCAAGCAGCAGAAAGTTAATAAAGATCAGAACCAAAAATATTGAAAAAGATACCAGAAAAAAATAGAAAAGTTTGAAGAAAATAAGAGCTCTTGGCNCAAAATCAAGCAGCACAAAGTTAATAAAGATCAGAACCAAAAATATTGAAAAAGAGACCAGAAAAAAATAGAAAAGATTGAAGAAAATAAGAGCTCTTGGCAGCACTTTCTGCCCACGAGGTCCTATCCCTGTGCTTTTATAAAACCACCACTTTGGATATATTAGAGGGGAGAGTTAAGATGGCAGAGGAGTAGGGGACCCCTTTTTCAGCTGGTCCCCTGAGTCAAGTTGGATAGGTACCAGACCAGCGTGAACATCCACAGAATCAGCCTGAGACGCAGGAAGATACATCTGGATCTCTACAAATGAACATCTCCAGCGCTGAGTATTGAGGTACGAAGCCAGGATCCATGAAACTGCACACAGATATCGGAAGATAAACGGAAGGGGGAGGGAGCCACCGTGTTCTGGCTCCAGGACGCGGTAGCCACCTGCACGGGGGAGCGGGTGGACTCGCAGACTGGCACACGCGAGAGAGCAGACTGAGACTGTAAGCCAGGGAACACGTGCCACCAGACTGAAACGGAGCTTGGGTGTCCTCACTGGAACCAGACTGAGACCGGGAGCTCCAGGAGTGTGCGGGGCGGCGGCGGCTGGCAGCTGGCGGTGTAAGAAACACAAAGGAGAGAGACTCACTGGCCCTGCAAGTGAGGGTTGGGACACTAGGTGTGGGGCACACATCCAGGGACAATGCAGGGTTGAGCAGCACCAACAGAAACAGAGTTAAAGTGGCCAGAACATCAGTGGAGAACAGGCCACAATCCCTTTGTTCTGTGTCAGAGGCTGAATTTCGGCCAAGGCTGCTCTAACTCTCAGAAGAGGCACAGCAGACCGCCAGGGAAAGCCGGCAGAGAACAAAAGCCTGGAAATACCGGCTCACAACGTGCCCATCCCCATCCCCCCTCGCAGGGGACACAGAGACTCTACCCAAACAGGGTTGCCTGAGTATCAGCACAGCAGGCCCCTCCCCCAGAAGGCAGGCTGAAAAATCAAGAAGCCCACAACCTGGGGCGCCTGTGTGGCGCAGTCATTAGGCACCTCTCTTCGGATTAGGGCTTGATCCCGGTGTTCCAGAAATGAGTCCCTCATCGGGCTTCTCTGCTGGGAGCCTGATTCTTCCTCTCCCACTCCCCTGCTTGTGTTCCCTTTCTTGCTGACTGTCTGTCTCTCTCTCTCAAATAAACAAATAAAATCTTTAAAGAAGAAGACCACATCCCTAAGATCTCTATAAAACAAGGGCACACGGCCTGGGTCCCAGTCAATAATTTGGGCTCTGGACAACCCCGCAATCTCTCCTCTTCAGAATGACAGGAGAAGTCCCCCCCCCCCACCCAGTAAATAAAAGACAATGAGTCTCTGGCCTCTGCCACAGAAATAATAGATATGGATGTAACCAAATTATCAGAAATGGAATTCAGAGCCACAATGGTCAAGATGATGAGTAGACTTGAAATTATTAATGAAAATGTTCCTGAGATTATAGAATCCCTAAAGCAGAAATGAGAGTGAATCTGACAGAAATTAAAAATTCTATGAGCCAAATGCAGTCAAAATTAGAGGCTCTGACGGTCAGGGTCACCGAGGCAGAGGAACGCATTAGTGAATTGGAGGATGGGTTAGTAGAAGAAAAAATGAAAATAGAAGCTGGTCTTAAAAAATCCATGCCCACGAATGTAGATTACGGGAGATTACTGACTCTATGAAACGATCCAATGTCAGAATCATCAGCATCCCCGAGGGGTGGAGAAAAACAGAGGTCTAGAAGAGATATTTGAACAAATTGTAGCTGAAAACTTCCCTAATCTAGCAAGGGAAACAAACATTCATGTCCAAGAGGCAGAGAGGACCCCACCCAAGCTCAACCATGACAAACCTAAGCCATGTCACGTCATAGTGCAATTAGCAAATATTAGATCCAAGGATACAGTATTGAAAGCAGCCAGGGCAAAGAAATTGCTCATGTACCAAGGCAAAGGTATCAGAATTATGTCACACCTGTCTACACAGACCTGGAATGAGAGAAAGGGTTGGGGGCAAATTGTTAAAGCTCTTTCAGAGAAAAACATGCAGCCAAGGATCCTTTATCCACCAAGGCTGTCATTCAGAATTGATGGAGAAATAAAGACGTTCCAAAATCACCAGACATTAACCAATTTCGTAACCATGAAACCAGCCCTACAGGAGATATTAAGGGGGGTTCTATAAAGGTAAAAAGGCCCCAAGAGTGATAAAGAACAGAAAGTCACAACCGATACAAACAAAGACTTTACTGGCAACATGGCATCATTAAAATCGTATCTCTCAATAATCTCTATCAATCTAAATGGCTTAAATGCTCCCATAAAATGCCACAGGGTAGCAGATTGGATAAAAAGACATGACACATCCATTTGCTGTCTACAAGAGACTCATTTTGAACCCAAAAATGCATTCAGACTTAGAGGAAGGGGATGGAGAACCATCTTCCACGCAAATGGACCTCAAAAGAAAGCTGTAGTAGCAATTCTCATATCAGAACTATTGGATTTTAAACGAGAGGCTATAGAGAGAGACACAGAAGGGCACTATATTATTCTTAAAGGAAGTATTCAACAAGTGGATATGACAATTATAAATATATATGCCCCCAACANNNCCCCAACAGGGGAGCAGCAAGATACACAAGACAACTCTTAACCAGAATAAAGAGACATATAGATAAAAACACCGTAATAGTAGGGGACATCTAAACCCCACTATCAGAAATAGACAGACTACCCTGGCAAAAACTGAGCAAAGAATCAAGGCATTGAATGCCATACTCGACGAGTTGGACCTCATAGATATATGGAGAACACTACAACGCAGAACCAAAGAATACTCATTCTATTCTAATGCCCATGGAACATTCACAAGAATAG
>NW_023178880.1:0-956 GCF_002007445.2 Ailuropoda melanoleuca
TTCTTCCATGAAATAATTAAGCAGAGTTAGATTCAGACTTCGAGATGCAGAGCGACGTAATGGAAATCTCAGGACTTGTTATCATTTTATTTGCACCATGACTCTGCAACTCTTTTGCAAATATCCATTATTTGAACTGTCTGCCTTCCATTTATTGGTTGTGGTTTCATTCTATTCATCTCTATAGATGGAGAAACCTGGGATGCTTTCACTAAATCATCCAATCATGCAGCCCATAAATATCGACTGTGCACCTGCTCTGAGGAGGCTGGGAATGGGGGGCCAGGGTGCTGCAGAAGCTGCGTCTGATGTCTGGGAACAGCTCACACCATGGTAAGGGGACTATACACATTACAAATTATAACATGGTAAGCACTGTAAGCAGGACTCCAAGTTAGGAAAGAGAAGGGTGAGAGGCAGACAGAGACGCCTAGAGGAGCCTGTGTTCAGGGGGTGGCAAGAACAAGGTTCTTGAGGAAGAATAATACCTGGAAGGGTTTAATGCAGAAGAAGAGCTTGATGCAAGGGTACAGCGGAACGAGGAGCACCTCGGTGGGTCTGGGAAAGTGCGAATGCTGGTGCTGGCAGCTTCTGCAGAAGGGCAGTGTCGGAATATGAGTCCACAGGGAAGGACCAGGTTACTGAGAGCCGAATTTCAATATCCCCACGGGAAAACACAGAGACTGGGTGACCTGGTCAAAGACATCAAGGTAAGCCCAAGGCAGCCATGAAAACCATATGCAGAACTGATGTGTTTCATCTCTAACTCTCGCTGTACCCATGCTGTAGAATTAGAAGATACCCTAGTTCTTCCTGCCTTACAGGATTCGTGGCCCAGCCTTGCACTAGGCACGTGAAACCGAAGCAGAAAGCCGTTGTGTGTCTAACAACGGTAATCTAATGAAACTGACCAGTGGTTCCCCAAGCATGGTTCCTGGTCCAGTACATCTGGGAAC
>NW_023178881.1:0-192 GCF_002007445.2 Ailuropoda melanoleuca
TCTCTCTTTGCAGATGACATGATACTCTATATGGAAAACCCAAAGGAATCCACTCCCAAACTTTTAGAAGTGATAGAACAATTCAGTAAGGTGGCACGATACAAAATCAATGCCCAGAAATCAGTTGCATTTCTATACACGAAAAACGAGACTGAAGAAAGAGAAATTAGGGAATCCATCCCATTTACAATA